>NW_007246937.1:188211-235075 GCF_000164805.1 Carlito syrichta
TTTTGCCCACTTTGTAATGGGGTTATTTGTTTTTTTCTTTTCAGCACGTTTGAGTTCCTTGTAGATCCTAGATGTTAGGCCTTTGTCAGACATGGAATTGGCAAATATTTCTTCCCAGTCTGTGGGCTGACTCCTTGCTCTCTTGATGGTTTCTTTGCCTTTGCAGAAGCTTGTCAGTTTAATGAGGTCCCACTTGTCTATCTTATCTCTTATGGCCCATACGTTTCAGATTTTGCTCAGGAATTGAATGCCAGTTCCAACTTCCATAAGGGCATTTTCTAAGGTTCTTTTATTTTTCTTTGAGTTGGAGTCTCACTCTGTCACCCAGACTGGAGTGCAGTGGCACAGTCCTAGCCACTGCAGCATCATCCTGCTGGGCTCTGGCGATCCTTCCACCTCAGCCTTCCAAGGAGCTGGAACTACAGGTGCACGCTACCATGCCCAGAAATTTTTTTTTTGATGTATTGTAGAGATGAGGTCTCACCAATTTGCCCAGATGGGTCTTGAACCTGCAGGCTCAGGCAATCCACTCACCTCAACCTCCCAAAGTGCTGGGATTACATGCTGAGCCACCGAGCCCAGCTCCTTTTCTAAGGTTATGGTTTGAGGTTTTACATTTAGGTCTCTGATCCATTTAGAGTTAATTTCTGCATATGGTGATAGATAGGGGTCTTGTTTGAATCTTCTGGATGAGGTCAGCCAGTTTTCCCAGCACCATTTACTGAATAGGTTCTCCTCTCCCCAGTGGTGGGTGGTGAAGGCTTTGTTGAAGATGAGTTGGTTGAGAAATTGAGGTTTTGCTTCTGGAATCTCAATTCTATTCCATTGGTCTATATGCCTGTTCCTGTACCAGTACCAAGCTGTTTTGATGATTGTAGCTTTATAGTAAAGTTTGAAGTCTGGTAATGTGATATCTCCTGCTTTGTTTTTTATTTTTTTATTTTTTATTTTTGCTGAGGATTGTTCTGGCTATTCTTTGTCGTTTGTGTTTCCATATGAATTCTTGTATTGTTTTTTCTAGCTCTGAGAAGAATGTTGCTGGTAATTTGATGGGTATTGCATTAAATCTGTAGATTGCCTTAGGTAAGATGGACATCTTCACAATGTTGATTCTTCCAATCCATGAGCACTGGATAATTTTCCACTTGTTTGTGTCATCTTTGATTTCTTTGAGCAGTGTTTTGTAGTTTTCATTGTAAAGGTCTTTCATGTCTCTGGTTAGGAAGATGCCAAGGTTTGAAAAAAAATTTTTTTATATTCAAATTATTTTTTAAAAATGAAAATAGCTAATATTGAGGACCTTAGAGAGAAACAAGTACTTTCATGCGTGGATGGTAGGAATTCAGTTAAACCCTTCTAGAGGGTGACTTGATAACACATAGAAAAACCTAGAAAAGTATGTATACTTTGAATTAGCAATTCTACTTCTGAGACTGTCTCAAGTCAAGTATTGGCAAACCATGACCCACAGACCAAGCCCAGTCCATTAACTATTTTTGTAAATAGATTTTTTTGGAACATAGCCACATTCATTCTGTTACATATTACCTATGATTGTATGCAGCAATGGCAGAGCTGAATAGCTGCAACAGAGATCATGTGGCCCACGAAGCCCAAAATACTGATTACCTGGACCTTTACACCAAGTTTGTTTATTTATTTATTTATTTATTTATTTATTTATTTATTTATTTATTTATTTATTTCAATTTTTTTTTGACTTGAAGTCTCACTCTGTCACCCAGACTGGAGTGCAGTGGCCGCTCCCGGCCACCGCAGCCTTACCTGCTGGGCTGCGGTGATCTTTCTGCCTCAGCCTTCCGAGTAGCCGGAACTACAGGCATGCACTACCACGCCCAGCTGATTTTTTTGATTTATTGTAGAGATGAGGTCTCACTGCCCAGGCGAGTCTTGAACCCGCAGGCTCAGGCAATCCACTCACCTCAGCCTCCCAAAGGCGCGGGATTACAGGCTGAGCCACCGAGCCTGGTTTACACCAAGTTTATGATCCCTGACACAAAATCATGAAAATGTCACCAGGTTACTGCCAATTCAGGTCCCTTGCATGGGCCATCTATGTGCTTCCCAAAAGAATGGAGCTTTCTCTCTCTCAGTGCCAAGCTTGTGGCTGTAATGTCCTTAAGTTTTCAGACCAGATATCTACAAACACAGCTTGTTCAACTCCACTCAGAGCCAAAGGCTAAGCCCACCCAGGACTGCTGTATCAGAGGTAGTGGCTCAGACATCTTCCTGCCCACGTTGCAGTCTTCTCCCACACCCTGGAACTCTTTCCTTTATTCCCTGAACTCTCTGAAAGAATCCTGATCACTACAACAGAGACATGAAAGATTTGTGAAGCTCACTTACCCTAACAAATAACACCAATTGCCTCTGGCGGTAGACCTCTCCTTCCATTTTGGGACAAGAAACCACAAACAAAGAACAGAGTTCCATTGTTCTCACTCATAAGCAGACCCAGGAACATTTGCCATAATACTATAAGAAAGGTATTGGCAGTAACAGGACACTGCCTGGGTGGGGGTGAGGACACGACATTAATAAGGATACTTGATCTCAAATCAGGCAAAGTGGGGACAAAAGGGAGGCCCAAACTTTACCTGTATAATGTCCATTTGTATTCCTAATCCTGAATTGTAACCCATATATTTAAAATAAAATATACATATAAAAAAAGAAACCACATTCTTGCCACAAAAGTGGATCATCCTTCCAAGAATGATGGTGATAATGTCTGACTTTATCTTCACTACAAGATAAAAGAAAAGTTAAATACTTTAACATGTCATCTTGCTATATATGTATTCATTTTATAACTGAAAAACTAAAAAGGTTATTTTAAAAATCCTATTAAAAATATAAGCCTGGTTTACAAGTGGTTTTGCAGACCAGCTGAGATAAGGCAAGCAACTAGATTTTATAAACTAATGTGCTTCATAGATATAAGGTAGAATTATTATGAATACAATTTGATATCCCAATATAGTGAGTGGGGATTGTCTATATTACAAAAGTTATCTTTATAGCCTGTATAAACTTCCTTTAAAGAACTAAGCTTATACAAAATCAAATCTCACAAATGGAATAAACCATATATACAAATTATTGTGTATGTATACATCCTTTTCTCCCCAAAAATAAGTTATGAAACTTTAATGAACCCCAAAACAGATAAAAATGAAACTATTATTTTGAACACATCCTTATGTACCAGGTATCCCAAACTAGCCCACAATACATCCCAAAAAGACCATTAGCTCAGAATCAACAAAAAGAGAAGACTTGTCAGTTCTACAAATTATGAGAAGTTAGCACTGGAAGAAAAATTAAGGAACAATCTGAACCTGCTCCTCATTTTCCAGATCAGAAGTTGATTCCAAAAAAAATAATAGGCTGGGCATGGTGGCTTACACTTATAATCCCAGCACTTTGGGAAGCTGAGGCAGGAGGATTACTTGAGCCCTAGAGTTTGAGATACAGACCCTTTGCTCAGCATACTACATACAATATCTAATTTAATCCTTACAGCAACTCCACGAGGTGGGTATTATCATCACTATTTACAGATGAGCACACCCTGAGAATCAGGGGAATAAGCTACTCAGATCTCTGAGTTGCAATTTTATCTATACAATTAGGAAAATAATACTTAATCTCCCCACTTTACAGAGGTACAAAGGTGGCATGCTATGAGTTTGCGAATGTGCACTGGAAAATGGAGGGATCTGAGAAGTTAGCACTGGAAGAAAAATTAAGGAACAATCTGAACCTGCTCCTCATTTTCCAGATCAGAAGTTGATTCCAAAAAAAATAATAGGCTGGGCATGGTGGCTTACACTTATAATCCCAGCACTTTGGGAAGCTGAGGCAGGAGGATTACTTGAGCCCTAGAGTTTGAGACTAGCCTGGGCAACATAGCAAGACATCGTCTCTATAAAAATAAAAAAAATTAGCTGGGCATGGTGCCACATGCCTGTAGTCTCAGCTGCTTGGGAGGTAGAAGGATTGCCTGAGCACAGGAGGTTAAGACTGTAGTAAGCCATGATCATGCCACTGCACTCTAGTCTGGATGATAGAGTGAGACCCCCAGGAAGAAAGAGAGAGAAAGAGAGGAAGGGAAGGAAGAAAAGAGAGGAAGAAAGGAAGGAAGGAAGGAAGGAAGGGGAAGGGGGAGAGAGAGAGAGAGAAAGAAAGAGAGAGAGAGAGAAAGAAAGAAAGAAAGAAAGAAAGAAAGAAAGAAAGAAAGAAAGAAAGAAAGAAAGAAAGAAAGAAAGAAAGAAAGAGAGAGAAAGGAATTTTTATCACAGTTACAGAGAGCTTATCGGTGACGGGACCTAGGCTCAAACTTAGATCATCTGCCTCCAAGAGTAGACTCTTCTCTACCTCCTTCCTTCCCCCCCCCAATTAGAAACATGCCTGAAGATGTAAAATAACAAAATAAGAACTACCTGGAGAGGGCAGAGAAGATGTTAGGTTCACAAATGGGGAGGAGCTGCCTGACCCTCCTCAGAGCCTTTAAGAGACCAGGTCACCCTACACCAAGCAGCAGGCGGCCTGCACCCTCAGGGCTGCCAGGTCCTCACACCATTCATCACTCCCTTCTGAACCACTTTCCAGACCTACACTGGACTTGACTTCCTGACAGGCTGTATATGGTTTCCGTCTCTAAGCCCAGGGTTCATTTTTCTCCCATTTATGGCCCTACCTTACCCCTTGGCAAAGCACTCACTGCATTTCTCCTGGTTTCCCTGAATCCACTCAGACTAGAAGCATCAGAAGGCTCTTTCCTTTTGTGTGGCCCACTAGATCTCTGCCCTCCGAGCAGGCCTCTGACAAGATTGAGGGCAATTCTTACTTGCAAGACCGAATCTCTACACTATGGAAAAGGGAGACTCTTCTTGCCTCACTCTCCAGGCGCACTCATTTGCTGAATTTTCCCTCACAGCTGGAAGGGTTGGCACCCTCAGCATCACTACCAGATGATACACATAACTTTGGGTGCCTCTTACTTTACTGGCAGGATCTGCTTTCATATTAATAATTAATATCACTTGGCACTTACAAAAGACCTTTCAGCTTTGAAAATGCCTCCCAAACACATATTAATTGACCAGACTTGCCAACTCCAAATATTTTTACTCTACCTCCCAAGCCTCTGGGTATTTATCTAAGCTATACCCATGCCCTATCCAGAACTTTCAGCATTAATTCCAACTTGAGTTGCTGACTAGAGCTCAGGAAATCCCAGTTTATCAAACTTACAATTTGGACCCCACAGTTATCTAAGCCACAGGACTCCCTGCAGTTGAGTCTCAAAGGTGCACTGCTTCCAGGAGCCTCAGAGAAAAAAATTTAATTGAGTATTTTGTTAACATGAGAGAGGATATACACAAAATTTTAAATTCAGAAACATTATTATTCAAAACTCAAAACCCACTGAGAAAAATATCTAACCTCAGAGCCCTGGGTATTTCGTAGGTAAAACAGAGATGATAATACCTAAATGAGTTATTATTAGAATGAAAAATAAAGAACCATCAATGGTTTCAGGGCAAATTCCTGGCACATAGTAGATACCACTCACTGGTCTTTTAATGTTTTACATGGTATTAATTTATAAAATGCTGTAAGTCAGGTCTAATTATAACTGTCAGTTTAAAGATGGAGCAACTGATGTATAGAGAGATTGATTAACATTTACCAAACCACATAGCAATTAAGTGGGGAGCTGGGATTTAAGCATGGACAGTCTGGCTCCTGATTTCTGAATACCCATGCTGTCCAGCCTTTTGGAAGTAGTTCTCAGTGGAAGGCAGTGATTAGTACTGCTGTGGTACCAGTAAGAATGGCTAAGGTCTTCTGAGGATCCGGGTGAGGGTGGAGCCTATTCTCTGCTGCCCTATACCTTGCCCCATGGTGTTTTCCTTGAATTTGGACAAACAAAATCTTATGTGGGCTTTAAATTTTCTAGTAGTAATAATAATGACACTGAACAAATGTTAGGAATCATTTTGCACATATTTTTCTGTTTGGGGTACTTTTTGGTCATATGTGAAAAGAAGATACTCCTGGAAACAGGCAATCTGAATTGAGTTCCAATTCCATTCTCTCTTCTTCTGTTTCCTCAATGGAAACTGTTTTCTTATCTGGAAAAATGAAAGAATAGCATCTTAATTCAAGGGAGTGACAACAAAGAAAAAAATAGATGTTAAGGTTCTTTGTTAACTCAAAAGTTCTCAGAATTCTTTTCAGTGTGTTTTGTAACAACTTTTAACAAAGTGATTTATAAACTTAAAGTGGAGGTGAGGATTCAATGAAATCTCAATCCCACAGGGACCGAATTTCCCCAAGCTACCTGTAAACTGGTAGTACTATCTCTTCTCTTTGGCAGAAATACTACAATCTTTAACTTGTTCAATTAGCTGTTTGGCAGTAGTTACTATTATCAGATCCTGTGTGAGGCCGCAAAAACACAGAGATTCATAAAACACAAACCCTGAGAGGATACTCCCCACCATGTGATAAATGCAATGATGGCAGAACTGTTGCTTAGGAAATAGAGTGATCAACTAACTATTAGGGAGGCCAGGAAAAAGTCCACTGAGAGGGCAGACTTCTGATCTGGATTTTAATGGCTGAATAGGTTGGATAGTGGTGGGGGGGTGATGGTGAGTCTCGGGTTACTAGCAGAAGAAACAAAAGATAGGAAGGTAAATACGAATGAAGCATCATATGGGACAACTGCTAATACTTGGACTTTATTATGCCTGGGAGGGGCAATGCTGAGATGGTAAACAGAGCTAGATCTGAAAGGGCCTAGCATGCCAAAACTCAGAAGTTTGGAATTACATTTCCTTCTGTATTCATAATGTGCAGAACTGTTGTGTTGCCTGGATCATGTCTCTTCGGATATTAAGAGTTGCTGGGCCCCTTACCCTGGTTCTCTGACCAAGACATGTCTTCCTTTCATTTCCCCTCTATCTCCCCCACCACCACCACCCACGAGGTACCTGAAATGCTTACGGCAGCAGAGTAGAACTGCTCCCCAGAGCAGAGGAAAAATAAGCTGCTGAAAGGTTTATTTCCCTGCTCAGAACATTTTTACAAAGGAAATCCACAAGGCTTGTCACCACACACTCAACTATTTTTAAGCTTCCTGACCAGATCTGTTAGATAGGCCCTTTGGGGATGGTAAGTGGCGGCAGAGAGGTAGGAGTTGCTCTTGGCTTTGGGTACACTGGGTCTTCTGGGAACCCTGGGATTTGGTTTGGCCGGGGAACATTTCTGAGGGAGTGAGTGAGGGTGAAGCGGAAGCAATCACCCCGCTTTTTCTGTGTGCCTTATTCTTCTCTGACCACTGGGAACCCTACCCCTTGCTTTCCAAAGGCACAAAGGCTGACAAGAGAAATGAAGATGGAATTTCATGTCCCTCAATGTCACAAATCAGGCTACAGATAAAGGAGCTTTAATTGATTTTGTACCACAAGCTAGGCCTGAATCATGACTCAGCCAAGTACACTCGTTTCTCTTCTCCCACACTGACCAAAACCTCAGCCAGATGGGGATGGTGGGCGGGTGGCAGAACAGCCAGAAAGGGCAAGATTGTGTGGGTGACAGGGCATCCTCAGAGTTTCCAACAATGGTGCTTCTCAGCTCCTGAGGTCCCAATGCCAGTCCAGATATAAGGTCAAGTGAAAACAATCCAGGGTTTTCTGGGAACTGTTAACTGTGTCACATTTTACCTAAATAATGGTGAAGCATGGCTGTATGTAAAAGAAAAGACATGACAAACCATTTATCTATCATGCAAAGCAGGGGTTATCAGGTTGAATTGGTAAAACAATTCCTATAATCAGTTTATCTGCATATTTCACAGGACTTATGAAGTGTTTATCACATTTGGTCCTTCAAATATTAATATCCTGGTGAGAGTATGACAATGACACCTTCTTAATTTTACATATGAAGCAACCTAAGTAAACATCTGAATGTGGCAGAGTAAATATAAGATATAGCTCTTCTGAGTCCTAGATAAAATTTTATACATCTACATGTTACATAGTAAGCACAAAAATTTGAAGAGCATGTTAATTGATAGAACTACAATAACTAAAATCCCTCTGAATCTCAAAGAGGTGAAATTAATTGCCTAATAAAACATAACTTGTGAATAGTAAAGCTAGGATTTCAAACTAAATCTGTTTGGCGCAAAATGTGCACGCTTTTTCCCACCTTGCTATAGTGCTCTTCATGTTCTTTTATCTCTGTTTACACTTAAACTTAACATCATGTGCCATGCCAGGCATACTTTTGAGAATTGTGAGGATGGGGTGCTTGCCTGCTCTGGGCATATTTCTGATAAGCTCTTCCTTTTCATCCCTGTTCCCAGCTCCCTCTCATTAAAGAAAAACATGCAAGAAAATGAGAACACATTTAGTGTACCTAATTTGTCATTAGCTGTGGTTACAATCCACAAATCATAGTAGCTTTATTTCTTTAACTTTTTGTGTTATAAGTTCAGAGAGGCAAATGAACAGAGACATATATGATGATGATTTTTTGAATTCATATAAAAAGTAAAAAATATAAGTTCCAGTGAAATTTGTAAAATATTTATAACAGTACATTTTCCTTCTACAATTAAACAGGAATCTATTTTATAAAATGCATTTCTCACTTACACAAGAGTCTGACATAGACCTGGTGGCTGTCTTGAATGGCTCTCCCATCCAGGTATCCAGATCTTTTCCATTCTATGTTTGTGACATCTTAAAACCTCCTCTTCCAACTGTAGGGGATAAGGGAGAAGTTGAAGAGTTGAGGAAAGGCACATTTGATACTTGACCACCTTCCCTACAAGTGACCACAATACTTTCACTCACGTTCTATTGGTCAGAAATAGTCACACAGTCAACTCAAGTGCAAGGGTGTCTGGGAAATATCAACAACCACATGGGTATCAATAAGCACTAGCAGCTATTGCATAGTGGATGGCTCGCAGAGCCAGGTATATGTTTCCTTCAACAAGATAGTCCTGTGATCCAAGTCTCTACTCTAACAATATAAAAAAAAACGATCAGAAGTTCTGGAGTTATAATCTTTTCTTAAATCTTCAACTGCTCAATACTGATACTTTAGTCCAGGTTCAATGAATAATATTTGTGCTTTTTTTGTGTCCCAACATTTTCCCCCCCAGCATTTACTTAAATGATAGTGTAGTAGATGTAGATTTTTTTTTCTATTACCCAAGGGGTTAATTTTGTTTCTTGTTACCCACCCATCTCTTTTTTTCTGTGTTGAGTTTAACGCCCCTACATGAGTTATGCTCTAACAAATTTAGTCTCAGAATTCCATTTCACTAAGTTGAAAAACAATTCTCTAAATTGTCTTTTTGCAAATATAAACTCTTCTTTCTCATCATTTTTTTCTCTATTTTGGCAGACAAACAAGAATTATGTCATAGCCTTGCGGTCTGGGTCTCCTTGACTGAGGCTTGTTGGAAATGGAGCTAAGAATGAGGAAATTTGGATGATTTCCAGTAGAATTCTATGGTTTTCTTCCTGTGGTAGCTTTTCGCCTCCAGAAAATTCTAGGGAAATCCAGTGTGGGCTGTGGCTGACAGGAAGTTAAAGATTCCAATTCTATCCCCAGTAGAGAATAAGTCTTATTGCTTAGCCATGTTTAGTTCATAGAAAGAAACAGTTCCCTTTGCTTTGTTCACAGACCCAAAGATATTTATCAAGCTCTGAACCCACAAGGAAGGTCCAAGACCAAGAACTAGAAATAAGAAATTGCAAGAAATGGTCTATATTCAAATGAGTTTTTCTCTAGTGGATTTTTAATAATTATCTGCCATAATTGAAATTTCCGCATACCTTCATGAAAAGAGTACCAGTCTCATCATCAGACAGAAGTTACAGTTAGAAGACTTGCATTTTTACCCAGCTTTGCTATGAACTAGCTCTGGGACCTTGCACAAAACAGTCACTCTCAGAGTCTATTTTATCACAGAATATTAGCTTATCACAAAATAGTACATAAACTTCAGGGTCCTTTCCAATATGAGGAACCATGTCTCATTTATCTCTGTTCTAGTAAAGCATGTAGCACCTATTCTGATATGCAATAGTATCATTAATCATTGTGGTCTTATTAATGAATGAGATCTATGATTTTTTTCTTATTTCTTGGAGTAAAATGATCATAAATCATTACATTGCCTTTATACAAATTCAAGCAAGTTCCATATGCTATTCTCATATGGTTTATCATTATATAAATTATTGAACTTGAATAATTGTAACAGCAGATAATTCAGAAAATTTAGATAATTGACCTTTCAATACAAATTTAATTGTGATTCTCATAGTAGGGAAAGTCTCCAATTCTGCTAGCCTTGGGGTATGACATATCACACTAATTTTCTTCCAAAATCTAAAATTATTTCCCTTTGTGTACATGCAAAGCAATTTTTCTTTCCTTGAAATAATGTGCTTTAAAATGTGTAGAAACAGTTTGGTACCTGTAATTTAATTATGGCACTAGTTTAACTAATATAATTAATATAATTTAAATTAGTGCCTGCAATTTAATTATAAAAGAACTTTATGATTTTACTAAAATTGAAATGTGCTGACAACTTAATGCTGATGAACATTGTAACTTTCCAGATCCTGTAACATCCTATTCAGAAGAAGATTTCAAAGCACAAAACACTGCCAGGTAGGAAGAAAGAAAAGAGAGAGAGAGAGAGATTGAGTCTGAAATTAGACAGGAACAAAGCACATTATCCATCTTGTTTTAAAAGCAGCTTGTGAAATTAAATGCAGATCTTTATAAAACTGGTTCTTATATTAATCAAGGCTACCCCTATAACTTTATTGTGGAATCATGTGCACGCAAATGAGATCCCCAACTGAAAATTTGATAGAAAAACTTTTTTTGTTATCAAATCAAAATGATGTAGATAATTATATTAATATAAGATATGTAAATATTGTATTAGGCTTAATGTAATTGCAAGAAATGTTTTAGTTTGAACTATTATAACAGAATGTCATATATCGGGTGCTTAAACAATAAATATTTATTTATCACAGCTTTGGAACCTGGAAGGTAAAAGACCAAGGTTCCAGCAGAGCTGGTGTCTGGTAAGGGCTTTCTTTCTAGTGTGCAGACAACTGTCTTCTTGTTGTATCACCACATGGAGGAGAGAGATGAATCTCATGTCGCCCTATTTTTACAAGGGCATTAATTTTCATCATAAAGGCCCATTCTCATAAAATAATCTAATTCTAATTACCTTACAAAGACCTCACTCCAAATACCATCACATGTGGGCTGGAATTTCAGTATATGAATTTAGGGTGACACATTCATTTCACAAGAGTAACATACTCTATCCTTTAAAATTCATATAAGAGTAGCACAATTTATTATTACCATTACAAATTCTATTTGAGAGTCTGTTGCATTTACTAAAAATTTACCTAATCTCACATGCACTCGGTACATCATCAGGATTTCCAGGTGAAATTCTTCTCCAATAGTTTTGGCAGGATACATTTATTTTAGTGATAAATAAATTACTTTTCCAGTTTCGCTATTAGTGGGTGCTTAAATTTATCTGAGTGTTTATTGTGCCTTTGTTTAAGAGAGAAAAAGTTTAAACACTAATGAAACTCAGTTTCCCAGAGAAAAACAAAATCCCAACATTTCATTCTATTTTGTGATAATGAGAAAATAAACTCTTCTGTGCATAATAGCATACAGTCGGCCATCCTTTTGCATGGATGTTCAATTCTGTAGACTATTTTTTTATGAAAGCCATTTGTGTGGTGTGTGTGTGTGTGTGTGTGTGTGTGTGAATGTGTTTTCTTTTCTTGGGGATCTTCCCATGAGTCCTGGCCTAAATGTATAGAGAATCATGATAGTAGTGATGTACCTGATGTATGGTGATGTATGGTGTACCTGATGTACCTGATGTATGGTGATTACTTGGGCCAGACCTTGCAAACTGCTTTGCACATTTTAATCCGATTAATTCTTGTAGCAAGCTTGTAAAGCAAGCACTATGGTATTGTAATCTCTGCTCCATAGCAGAGTAAACTAAAACACATAGTAGCAACTCGTCTTGGATCACACAGTGAATAAATAGCAAAATCTAGATTCCAACTCCAGCATTTTGATGGACACTCTCACTAGGAAGAGGTGAGCTAACTTTTGCAACATAGTGACCCACTGAGAAAGGGTGAGCCAGGGATGAGGCAGGGGTTAAGAAAATAGATTGCCAATTAGGAACCTTGTTAAAGAGGTTTATAGTAATTAATGGTCTTAGGTCCAGTAATAAATGGTTTAAGCTCATATTTTACTAAAATTCACCGTAAGGTTAGTAGTATTTACTAATAATTTTATTATTCTGTGTTCTGAGTGCTTAGCCTGTGCTAAGTTCTCTACCTGCATTATTACATTATTCCTAAGAAGAGTGTGGAGTTTTACAGAGCAAGGAAATCCGAGATAGCACATGATAAGCTGTGTAGGGTTCAGGTCTCAGGTACAGTTGATTCAGAGAGATTGGAAAGCTAAGGGTAAGGTGGTATAAATGAAAAATTCATGACTCAGTTGAGAAAGAGGGTCTTACCCAATTCTGGAAACATGGCTCATAGTAGTCTTGACACAGATCTGAGGGCATGACTGAGACTTCAAAATTGATAAAATGTTTAAACCCAATGTTTCATGTGATAGTCAAATAAGTTTGTCTATCTTTATGGAAAAAGATAATACTTTCAGGGAGAGTTGTCATGAAAAGTTTTGTTAGAATTACCAGAAGTGACAAGAAGCCATTCATCCAATTTTTTTTATCTCTTAATATGGGACTTATTTCAAGTCTCTTGAAAGAAAGATACAAATAAAGGAACACAAGAAGATCTATTCTGAGTTAGAAAATAGAAATTAAGAATAGAAAGAATAAGAATTTGAATTCTCTTTCTTATCCTTTTTTTTAAAAAGTAACCGAATTTGATTTCATGCAGGATAAATTTAACTTTGTGGAAATTTTAGATCATAATCACTTTAGATATTCTTAGTAACCTATAAATTATAGTTTAAAAGATGGAATAATAAATAAGTTAACAAAATAAATAAGCAAAATTCCACTCAAGTTGATTCCTTTATTGGGCTACACTTCTTATACATATTTGAAAGGAAACAGGAGGTGAGTATGATGGCTCACACCTGTAATTCCAGCAATTTGGGAGGTGAAGCCTGGAGAATAGCTTGAGGTCAGGAGTTCAAAATCAGCTTGTACAACATAGTGACACCCTGAGTCTACCAAAATAAATAAATAAATAAAAGAGCAAGTGTAAGTATTTTCCCCTTGTGGGTTTCTCTCATGCAAATATCTCTATCTGTGTATCAATCTATTTACTTTCCTACTATCTACCTATATATAAATGCATGTATACATAAACATAAGTATATATATATATATATATATATATATATATATATATATATACACACACACACACATATATCCTTATATATGTCTGTATACATACACATACACACATGCACACACCCTAAAGTACATACTACCAAAAATCAGAATCAGATCAACTAGGCCCCTCCTGTTAAGGGCACCAGGTAATGCTCTGGTACACAAGGAGTTTCTGGGCAGGAGGTAAGAAAGGGAGTGGATAGGGAACAAAAATGGCAAAGCTTCCATTTTAGCAACCATGAGCCAAGTTAGAATGTTTAAAGAGCACTGAGCTTTAGACAGTAAACCCATTGTGTTTGCATCTCAGAACACCAGCCTCTCATAAGGTAGCATGGGCTTCCAAATCCTCCTTGTACAGATGATTATGGGCCACTCAGCAACATTTTAGAAAGACTCTGGTTTTGACCTGTCTTCTTGAGCCCCATACTTTTCCAGGGCACTTAACTCCAAGTTCAGTGAACTACTTCTTATGCTGGTAAATAAGCTGTGTTTCCCTGCTGCATTTCTGTACATAGCCACCCCAGCAAATTACTGCCAACAGTTATAAGTTGTTTGTTTCTTGTGACTCCTGGAGCCACTACCTACTTTCCACTAGTTAGATATGTCATACAAATAGCAATAAGCAAGATGCTACTCATACAAACAGCAGTAACTAAGTGTTGCTGGTACAGAATAGTTATAAAAAGATGCCTCCAAGACTCAGAGACCACCATACTATCTCAGAATCAAACTAAGAAAGTCTATTCTTTTTAATTAGGCACACAAATCTTTCCTAATCTGGCCCCCCTGCTTATCTTTCCACCCACATCTCTTGTAGTTCCCATATAAACCTATTTAATCTTTCAACCAATCTGAAAAACTGACACTTTCCTGAATGCATTATGCCTTCAAGTGTTTTCTGTCTCTTTATAGATGTTCCCTCTGCTCACAGTGTTTCTCTTAGCCCATCACCTACCTGATTAACGCATACACCGTCTCAGTCCATGGCTCAGCTTATCACCTACTCTTGGAAATATTTTTAATTTCACATTCACCTACTAGCTAATTGGCTTCCTTTTTATTCTTTCATGTTATTCCACTCTTCTCCTCTATCATCTCATGGAAAACATCTACTATAGAATTCAGAATAGCAGACCATCTAATGTGGAATTTAAAACTGCCACCATTGATTTCCTTCTCTGTCTCTCCCACAAGACTGTTTCATTTATATATAAATTCAAAGAGTATAGAACTTGTCTCAGAGTGGATACTCTATGTACGCTCACCTAATGAAACAATGAGATGCTATGTGACAAAGATGGCTAAGAAGATTTGAAGAACTTCCAGTTCTAAGTGAACAGAATTGTTCATTAACTTCTTCAAAAGTTTGGACGTCTTTCCTTTAAGGCTTTTATGAGTTAACTGTAATTTCCTTTCTAATCTCAGCTCACACTCCAGCTCCCACACTCTCTAAATATTTCATCAAAACTAGATGCCTTTTATGTTCTGAAGTGCACCAGATCCTTACTTTCTTCTATCCTATGCACATATTCTCCGTTCTACCCCATGCTTCCTCTTAAACTAAATATTTGGCCATAACGTCTATTAGTTTTTCAGGTCTCAGCTTAGACTATGCCTCCCGCTAGAATAGAAACCTTATTCAGTCCTACGGACTAGAGTTAGTTCTACCTTCTCTATCTTCCCATTGAAACCCACACCTTCTTTCATAATGGTATTTATCACATTGCATTATAATAGTACATTTTGTTTGTTATATTAATTGTATTTTCTTGTACATCCCTGGCTCTAACAGAACGTCTGTCATATAACTAAAAAAATGCAATATTTTCTGAAGGTTAAATGATAAACGGAGGAAAAAGGGAAGGAAGAAAGAATAACAGGATGTTTTGACAGGATGCTTCTCAGCTAGGGGTCCAAAACAATGGTTGTCAAAAACTTAGTCATTTCAAAGTGAGATGACTGCCCATTTACCCGGACTGACAGGAGAGATGGCTTAAAACTGCTTTTGCAAGTATTTGCCCAATACCTAAATTTAAGGAATAAATAAAGCTGCACATTAGAGATAGATTGTTATTGATGCATGCTTTGGGTCCTACCTCCACTTCCATTTTATGACAGAGCTTATTTTTCTCTCACCTCAATCTAAGTGGGTTTCAAAGAGACAAATCAAAGGGCCTATGTGTTTCATAGACTTTTGGGGACACTAGGGGAACTCTTGACTCACCAGCCTAACATGCCTGAAAAATCTAAAGAGGAGAAGGTTGACTGAAGCAGTCTGTAGTAGCCAAGTAGAACAAATGAAGTACTTGCATGCTACTGATGATAGATCCAAGTGACCTAGTAAGTTAACCAGGCAGGAGTCATCTGAACAGACTTTGTTTAAGAGAGGCAACAGGAAGGCTGATGAAAATTTAGCAGAGATTGTGCAGCCTCATACATGACCAGTTAGAGGATATGTATCCACCCAGTGGTGCAGGAGAGCAATCCCCAGAGATGAGGCAGGAGCAAAGCAAGATCTTCAACCTATGCACAGAACTCTTAGTAAGAGAGTCAGCCTTAAAGAATTGCCAAGCCCAGAAAGCACAGATGTCTGCTCGCAATAATGCTGACTCAAAAACGTTTCCCTACCCAACTCACTTCCCTATCTTTGACTCAAACAGAATTTTCTACAACTAGGAAAAGAATTAAAAGTGTAAGTTAAAGAAAAATAACAAACACAACTGATCAAATAATACCCACACCCTCTACTAACCATGGGCTTCCTGATCTAAGTGAGGAAATATAAATTGTAGTGAAGTTCAGCATTTTGACTAATAAGAGGACTTAATATTTTGATTATTGAAACACAATTGTATTGTGGCTTGAAATGGATAGAAGGCCCATTTTTGTCTAAGAGTGAGCAGATTGGCTGTTGAGCTGCCAGAAATACTCATTCAAGGGGGAAGAAATAGAGGAATCTACATAGTATCTACAGGAGAAGCTTTACCCCCTCTCACATTTATTCTGCTCATTCAACTTTCTTTGAAAAGAAATGAAAGGAGGGAGACAAAATGTTTCAGGCTAGATATTGTCCCATTGGCATCAACACACCAGTTTTTTTGGTTTGTTTTTGTTTGTTTGCTTGTTTTGGCAGTTTTGCCCCTACTTTAGAGAAGCCCAACCAAGAAGTCATGGCTCTTCACACTAGTCAATAAGGTCCTTAGTGACATAATTTCTACTTTATGTTTTCTAGTTACCCTTTCCTCAGTAGATATTTAATTCCTCTTGTAAGTATTTCTATATACAGTAGAAAGAACCAGCCAGTCAGCTATCAGGAATACTCAAGCCCCAGGGTAATCAGAGTTCTCTCTAAGCTTAAATGAGTCAAGTGCTATTCCACTTTAGACTTCAGTCACTTGTAAGCTTGTTTGATGTGAGTGTTCTCTGTTGGTGTCTTCCAGGAACCCTGACACAATGAAACAGACATATAAAAACTGGGATAAAATCCAGAACCATATTGTTTCATTCCAATGGGCAGTTTTCTGAATCTCAGTGTGTCTGCTTCTTAGGAAGCTCTATCTTTAAACTCTCCTGAAATTCTTTAAATCTGATTTAGGAAAAAAAATCACTGTCTCAGCTTTCTTATTTGTTAGATGTTTTTTATGGTATCTGTTAGGGCATGGATAGTGTGAGGGTGGATGGATGGACCGAGAGAAACGATCACAGCACCCGAGGACCCAGCGTGCTAGAGGTGCGTGCTGGCAACCCAGAGACCCAAGTAATGCAAAGAATTGCCATACACAAAGAGGTGAAAGAAGATAAGATTTATTTAAGAAAAAATCACTCCCCACAGACAGAGAGCCGAACTACACTCTAGATGAGTGTGGCCCCATAGCCCCCTTGAACCCCAGCTTAAATCCTTTCTCTTGGAGATGTTGCAATCAGGTAAACACGACTGCAGTGACTTCCTTATTGACCACCAACGAATGTCTTGGAGATCCTGTGACACAGAGACCCCCTAATGTTCACCCACATTATCACAGTCCCTAGAGAAAGTCGTGACAAGGATTTCAATGCTCCTGCACCGTCCCCAACGACATTCCTTAGAGCTAATGGAGGGTGCACTTCCCCTTATCTCCTATGCATTCCCAGTGGGTAGCTTCCAGGGACACTTGGCTTCCCTGTAGATAGTGCCCAATTTACTGGAAGATCGAATCCCCACCTGCTATCCCTCTGAGCGGTCATAACTTTTGCAATTACAAGTTTTGTGACTTCTACAATCTTTGCCCAATGCATGGTATCTTAGGCCTTGTAAATTCCCTTTACTCTAGGCAAGCTTGGTTGCTGCTATGAGATACCTCTGATACCTGGCACCAGGAAGTCTGTTTCTGAAAAGACAAAGTTGGCAAAGTTAATTTTACCTAAAGTGTGCATTCCTCCTAAAGCATAGCTTCTACTTTCTCATCATTGTTAAGGTTTAGGAAGAAGATTTTAAAAATGCATTTCCCACTCTCGTTCTATCCTTTCAGTATCTTATTTAAGCATTACAGAAATCTTATAAATTAGATATCAATGCCCCTGTTTTGCAGACGAGGCAGCCAAGGCTGAAAATGGTCAAGTAAGTTTTCCAAGAGCTCAGTTAATAAAGATAGAGTCAACACTCAATCCCAGGTCCACTGCATACAGGTGTCTTTCTTCCCTGAATTGTCTTTTTGGCAAGAAGGAGGAGGAAGTTTTCTGAGCTATGCAAGCCATTAACTCTGGGGCTGTAGGAAACCTAAACTCACCTAGCCATAAGGAGTAGCCTCTCACCCCACCCCATCCAGCTCAACAACTTATGAAAAGCTATTTCAGCATTTGAAAAGAAAGCTGTGAGACCTTCAACCTACATCAGTTCCAACATGCCATTTTCACCATTTGGTGGAGAGCTCTGCTAGGATCAACCGAGGCTTGTAAGTGGTCCTTATACACCAACCCCATTAAGGCATTAGAGTTGCCCAAAACATCTTGACTTAGTCCACCTCGACATAGAGCTTTCCAAAAGAAACTCAATATTTTGTTTGACAAGCAGGGGAAAGATTCCAGAAACTTTTAACATATCCAAAATAATTTGGACTCCATTTTCTAAGAAAAATGCCATCCTATGAATCCTGTGGAATATCATTACACTTGAAGGAATTCCCTGCCCCAAGAAAATACTAGAGTCATCAGGAAACCTTACTCAAGAGTCTACATGTTTCTGTATCAAGTTAATTCTCCTAACACATATGCATTTTTCTTATGGGCCTAATGCCTATGAATCATACCGATTATTGACTATCACCTCCTTCCAATAGATTTAGACTGAGTAACTAGTTTTCTTTCTGGCAAATGATGCTTTCTGAAGGTATAAAAAGGTTTCTCATGAAAAGTCTGTGTGAGGTCCCATTGGAAAAAAAGGTGCAACTCTATTCAAATTTACAGATTTTAAAGATAGAAAAAAATGAAATTGCAATGGCTAATGAGGTATTCATGTTGGGGCTGTTGCAAATCCAATCTTCAGTACTCCTCAGAAAAAAATTAGAGATGCAATATCATCTTTCTGTGGGGTAATGTTTTCATAATTCAGAAAGCCATTGAAACATAAATCTATGCATGTAATGCCCATTTACTTGTGATTGATCGATCAATGAGCCAAATATTTATATGAAGCAGAGCTTTGTCCAGGAGAAAGGACCCTTGGGACAAAATATGCTTTAAAAAAATGATTTTAGCACCTTAGGTAAAGTCTCAAAAATAGCAGCATTTTTCAAGCATTTCTCCCTGTCCAAAATGTTCTCTCCTAACTAATCACCCATCAGGCCTAGATCAAGTCTCCATTTTTATGGAAGTCTCCCCTCAAGACTTTCCCAAGAGCAGAACTCTTTCTAGGTTGTTTTGTTTTTTTAAATAGTTAAAGTATATAGAGGCATTGTATTCACAAATTATTTCATGTGTCAGTGAAACTATAAGGTTCTTGAGAGAAGAGAAGAGAGAAAACTACTTAACTATGAGTGGAGTTTTAGTTTTCTCAGTGACTTTCCCTATGATTTTAAATAAATCACTTCTCCTCTTGGCTATACCATTTATTCTATTTACCCAAAAGATTATTTAGTCTCCAGGATCCCATACAACTTTAATAGTCAATGGTTTTATGACTAACTATACCATTCTAATAATTTGTCCCCAATTTTCCTTACCCAATGTAGACTTCATAAATCCACCAGACCATACTGTAACTGCCAAGAAAGCACTAACACCATGTCTAATTTGCCTACTGTTTTTATTTTCAGTGTCTAATGCCATGTGACACACAGAAAAAGTTCGGAGGTTGTTTCAGTAATTAATGAATACATAGCTCGTGAATGAATTAAAATTCACTCAGCATATAGAACATTCCAGACACTGTGCTAAGCACTTAATGTGCATAACTGTATGTAGTCTTCATAAGACAAGGAAAGTAGACAGAATGATTTCAGTTTAATTTAAAAAGACAATGGATCTCAAGGAGAATAAGTGATTTGTTCAAAATGCCACAGCTGTGTTGTGGTATGGCAGATCTCTACCCAAGTCTGTCTGGCTCTTACACATGTACTTTTCCCCACCATGCTGCAAGTCTCCAAAACTGTCAGTGAAACAACACCCATACTCATGCCACTATATTTCATGCTACTGTAAGAAAAGGGTTTATTTGTGCTGATTGGGATGGCAACAGTACCCAGCCCTAATTTGAGAAACAAAGAATTAGGGGAGAGGCTGTGTTTCCCACCAAACCCTCCCTAGGCAAATCAGCAAGCCAGAATGAAGTTGCAAATGGAGCTGAGAAATACCATGCATGATGAGATGATGGTTCTTTAGGTTTGTGATCAGGAAAGCCTGAGGCTCCTGCTACAGCTGCCAGGCCTGCAGATTAAGCTTCTTTCTTTCTTTCTTCAAAAGCAAGAATGCTGAGACCCTAAACTTGTTTTCTTTTAAATGCTATAAGCCTTTCAGGAAACAGCTTTCTCTGGGAACCTGCTCATTACAGAAAGTCCCTTGAAGAAGTGCCAAAATGTAGTTAGTGGGGATGGGGGAGGGGAGGGGAAAATGTTGGGTTGATTCAGTAGAACCATTTGATGGTGAAAGTGCCTTTTTCAAGGGAGCAGAGAATAGCCTGGTGCCTTCTCAGCTATGCAGAGCACATAGATGCCTGGGAAAGGAACTCACACTTGGGTAAAGTGTGGTTGGAAACAGATTTCTGCAACTAATAGGGATGAAAAACTTAATAATTACATTCATGGTTTCTGCATCTTGAGGACTCCAGGAACTAGACTAAGAGCTTTCTATCATATTTAACCTCATGGCTCCCCTATGGGTATATATAATTACCTTTATAAAAGAAAAAAATGAGTTCAAGAATAGAAAATATTTGTAAATGTCACACAGTTAGGACATGGCCAAGGCATTATTTTAACCCCAGTCTAACAGAGTTCACATAATACTGTCTCACCTTTCAGTGTTGAGTAAAGAGAGCTTTATATCTGCCAGGCTAATGTGAAGCCAAGTAGTATGCCGAATGGAGAAAGCGAAGAAGCACTTTCTTAAGTTACAATTTCACACGTGTCAACCATGAGCTCACTTGTTTGTAACAGTAAAAAGGAAGAACCTAGAGCCCTTGTGTACATACTGCCATCTTCATGTATAAGAGTTTGTAGGACATCAGCAGAGAAGGTATCACTTATTCCTTAGTATCACTAAAGTATGTACGTGATTCTTCATTCTTAGAGCAATCTCTGATATATTTTCTGTCTGATTATGGGAGAGTGACTGACCTTTTAAAAACCTTGATTTTTCACTTGTGAAATGGTTTAAAAAGGTATTTCTCTTGTAGGGCTACTGTGAGGTCAAGAAACATTCTAAAACAGTGACTACGCTGAGTGGACAATCATTACAAGGCAGTTCCTGTGATTATTGGTGAATTTTATGCTTGTTGTTACTGATGATGTTAGTATTCTTGTTATCATTACTTTTATTCCTGGAAAGATTAGAACAAAGGACACTGGCATGGATTGATTACTCAAACCACATAATAACTGATGACTTAGTTTACAGCCATATTAATAATCAAACCATGATGTATATTATTTTCTGGGTGTTTAATATGTGACAGGTTTGATTCTAAGTTTTTTTATATATATATCATACATCTTGTAATATTCACAGAAACTCTGTTTGGTAGTGAACAAAATGTTACTTGCTTAAAAGTTTGGGAAAGTGAAGCAAAGAGAAGTTAAATACTATCTTGCAAAGCCAGATGGTGAGTAGAGTTAGGATTCAGATTCAGGAAGACTGACTCAGATAACTTTTTCATGGACACTCAAGAGAAGGAATTATCTATATCACATATTTGCAAATTCAGTTCTGTAGATCCCTAGATGTCATAAACATGGTGAAGAATAACCTATGGGAAATGGTCTCCGTGGTCCTCACATCCATTTCAGAAGAATTGCTCTTATTCATTTTATATACAAAATATCTCATTTGAATAAAGGACTTTGGGGCTGACAAAGTTTCAGTAACCCCTGCTCTAGACAGAGTGTGCTTCATGGGATGGAAGACTGGGACACAGGCTCTGGCACAGCTGGTCAGAGTGAGGACCCTGAAGAGATGAGGAAGGACCACATATAACACCATGATTATTTTCACATGATTTGTACAAGGTCTTGTCCTATTCATGCTGGTCCTAAGTAGGGGATTCTTTTCAGTTGAGGAGCTTGGGATAACTCAGGTATGAGAACCTCTAGCCTGAGAGTTTCAGCACTCTGTTTGTGAACAGCAGCCTTGCAGCTAAGTTCTAGGAGGACTAAGTCTAATCAAGAAAAAGACAGTGTGTGCTCCCAAGTAGCATGGTAGGAGACTTGCTGGTATAGGCAGTTGATATGAGTTAGAATGCATTTTCCTTATAATCATGAATATGTAGTATTCTTTTAAAACACAAACATAATTTTTCAATATTTTAATATATTCTGTACTTCTTGAAATTTCCCTCCAAAATACTCATCAATTTATAAAGAGAATAAGAGTGAGTCCTGGGGCAAATGATAGATAGCTTTAAAGGAATGGAGAATATTCCTAAAGTAGCCTGTGGTAATCTCAGCAGTTCTTTGATGTCCCATGTTATATCTTAAAATGTCGGGATGATCATCATATAGTTTCTAACCAGGCCTTAAAGACTGTCAGTGTTATTCTATATGTTGTTGCAGCATGGATTTGCTATTGTTTGATTTGGTTTTTTTTTTTATCAAGTTTTATCAGCACATGTCACAATGAGTAAAGTACAATGTGAAGTCCCAAATGGCCAAATGACTAGAAGTCTCCAAAGAGCTCATCAGAGCAAGAACCATGCGATATTTACATTTTAATTGCAGCGTTATTTGCAATAGCAAAAACATGGAACCAACTGTGCTACCCATCGAAAGAGGACTGGGTAAAAAAATGTGGTACATATACATGATGAAATACGATGCAGCCAAAAAGAAGGATAAAATTATGAACGTCTCAGCAACTTGGATGGACACAGAGTCTATAATACTGATTGATCTATCACAGAAACAAAGAACTGAGTACTACATGCTCTCACTCATAAGCAGACCTTGAACAATTATCATAATACTATGAGAAAGTGTTTGATAGTAGCGGGAAACTGCCTGGAGGCGGGTGGAGAAGCAGGATTGGCAGTAGTGGGAATCTGCCTGGGGAAGGGGTGAGGCACACCTCATCAACAAGGGAAACCGTATAATGAATATTTGTATGCCTAACCCTGAATTGTACCCCACATCCTTAAAATTAAAAAAAAGTTAAAAAAAGAAAAATATTGGGTAAAAAAAAGAAAGGTATTGGCAGTATTTAGAAACTGTCGGTGGGGGGAGGGGACGGGTGCGGGAATGGCAGTAGTACGAAACTGCCAGGGGAGGCGGGACACACCTCATCAACAAGTGTACCTGCATAATGAACATTTGTATACCTGACCCTGAATTGTACCCCACATCTTCAAAATTCAAAATTTTAAAAATTTTTATTTTTTCATAAGAAGTATTATCAACAAGTTATTCTGTTAATGTCTCGCGTATGAATGAATGGATGAAGACCAAGTTCCTATTATGTGACTTTGTGTCCACAGCATTATTACAAAATTAAATGTTCAGTGCTTCTTGAAGGGATGAAAAAGTGATGGTCCCAGATATCAATCCCCTGTGGCATATCTTGATCAGTTTATTCAGAGAAGGAAATAATTATTTTTCTTCTACTTTGGCCTTGGGGAAAAGAATACTGTGCCTTTATAATTCTCTCTTTGTTGTTTCTCAAGCAGAGGCAGGAGCCAGGAGTCATCTCAAAATGTTCATAACCCTCACCAAATAAAAACCTCCCCATATTAAAGAGGGACCTCAGGTGTTGGCCATTTACTCATCAAATAAAGATACATCATTTTCTTACTACATCAGCTCCTTATGCTGTGTGTCTTTCCTCAGCAAATGATGCTATTCTGATCCCAAACTACCCAAACGATATGTCTACAGTGAACCAACCGCCTCATCTCTTCTTTACCATTCAAATCCAACTGGTTATTGAGTCTAAGCAACTCTAACATATATATTCTCCTTTAAGTTGTGGGAAAATTGGAATCGCTGGTCATTCTATAATTCCCTCCCAAATATTCTCACCCAAATTCTTGTTATAAGCTCTGCTTGTGGAGCAACTCAAACTAGGATATATGATTTATGTTGGAGAGCAAGTCTTGTTCCTCTGCTCTCCATTGTCTTTCCCTGGCTTGTCCTATACATTTCTTCTTAACTGGTTGGTTGTAGTAACTCCAAGGCTGTATCTTTGCCTACAGGTTTGATCTTCCTATACATTCTCCAGGCTGCAGCCAGAATGGAATGTCTTGTGTGTTATATGATTATTTATTTTCCTGACTGAGAACTTCAATGATTGCCTGTTACCCAGTGCAGTGCTTCACAACCCTTTAAACTGTGAAAATTTTCTTCAAATTTAAATTATAAAGATACATACTATTTAAAGGATAAAATTAGAACTTTTCTGGCTTAAATTAGAGAATCAAAGCACTAAGCATTCCTGCAATAGAAACACATACACACATACAGCAGGTTTGATCCAGAAAGAACTCCTAGAAACATTAGAGAATCTAAGAAGTACAGTTTAAAAACCACTGCCCTGTGAGTAATATCTGAGCTTTTTAAGTTCTTAAATAAAAAATCATACATGATGTAGCAGACTTCTCTGTTACCCATTTTATCCTCTCAACTCACCTGTAATTGGAGTTCTTACTGTAGTAGACAGTTTTCACTCACCTGATACTGCCAAGGACTCTCCTCAAGGTTGCAATATGTCTCTCTAAGTTTTGTCCCAGAGCTGTAATTAACTCATCCTAAGGGGTCTCACTATGCAGGCAGACAAAATCCAGAAGTACTTCCAGAGTTAAAACCTCTGAGACCAGCCCTAACTGATGAAGAGAGGAGATACTGAACACATGCTCCAGGTACCTATCTTTCAGGTGAACAATCATAAAGGGCATTCTGCATCATTCTCAGAGACCCTGATGAGATGGAGTCCCATTGCTTCATGACGTACTTTTATATGGGCTTTTTTTCTTGTCTGTCTCTTGTCATCTGCTCCCAGATCACCTCATCTTCAGGAGAGTTTCCCAGGACATCTCAGTTTTAAAAAGAGAAGTTCTGCATCCCAGGATCCCCTTCAGTTGTCAGAAAGCCAAAATTGTTCATCATCCTATGATTCCATTCCAAATATTCTCACCCAAGTAGCTTTGGGCTCTGTTTTAAGGAACGGTAACCCAAGCTAGGATAAATGTATAATGTTGTAGAGCAAGTTCTGTTGTTAGGGTCACCAGACCTGGAATCAGTTGAAATTTGAAGCATTCACTAGCTGTGTCAACATGGGTAAGTTTCTTTGTTTCTCTAAACCTCAACTTGCTTACCTGGAAATTGGGATAAAAATCTACATTTAGTAGATTCATATATTCATTTACCCCTTTTTCACAGTGAACAAATTTCCATTATTAGTTGAACACATGGTTGCCCAGAATAAAGATTACATTTTTCCAATATCCTCTGCAGGATACCCTCTGGACATGTGACTAACTTCTGGACAAGATGCAAGCAAAAACATTGTGAGATCGTTTCCAGAAAGCTTTATTAGAATACATCTAGTATATGCCCATGATCCTCTTTCTCTTTTCTCTTGCTCTTTGCAGCTGACAAGAATGCAGACAAGATATCTAGACCTAGAGTAGGTAGTAATTTGGGCTATGGCATGGCCTGGGACATTAAGATAGAAGAGCAACAAAATGGAAGAAGCTCAGGTACCTGGAACTCTCTTGGACCAGAACCACCAGGATAGCTCTGAACTCCAGACTCGTACATGAGGGAAAAACACATATATGTCTTGTTTTCGCCTCTGTTATTCAGAGGTAGGAGAGTGTCAATATTGCCCGCAGTCAAATTTAATCTTAGTAAAAACAACACTAATTTTTTTCCATTTTTGTGAAAATGAAGAAAATTTCTAAACCACTTTGCATGATTGTTGGCATTCATTACTGACCACTTCAGTTATGGTGGTGAGAGTGATGGGGTGGGAGTTGTGAAGCACATCAAGGGGACTCAACTAAAAGCAGTTTTCCATTGTCTTTCCTTCCCCCAGATCTAACTCCAATCAACCTTTTCAGTCTAGTCTGACACTCCTCCCCAGATACACCAGATTAGTTGTGTTTCACTATTCCCCACAATTACATGGACTTTTTTTTTTTTCTCATCTGCTTTAATTGGTGACTCTGTTTTGGCTTCCATGACTCTTCCAATCTCACTTCTCCAACTCCGCACTTCCCAAACTCTAAAGCACTCACTCTGTCCTCCTCCCTCAGCACTGGATACCACCACCAGCCCACCCCACCTCCTATACAGCATTCAGGACATCAAATTCCCATTGGCTGTGAGCATTTCCCTACCTGGAATTATCTCCTTCAAACATAGCCTTCCTCACTTTCTGGACATCATCTCAACTACTGCCCATATTTCCTGATCCATTAGAACTCAAGTTCTTGGACTGGAGTCTAATACACATCTTGCAATTGTGCAACTAGTCCATATTTAACTCACATACCGGAAACTGTCATGTACCACAATCATATTGTGGTATTTCTCTGAAAACACATTACCTCCAAAACCTAATGAGCAATGCCTCTGAGAGCTTAATTAGATGTTTTTAAAGGACCACAATTCTGAAAATGCCCAACCTTGTTCACAAGGCTTGCTTTTAGAAGGAAACCTAATTGATGATAATAAGTGGTTTACTTCCCCATCTTGGCCATATAGTGTAAATTACCTCAGAAGAGTGGTGACTCTGCTCAAGGACACATAGGCCATAAAATTCAGAGCTGACTTTGTAGCCAGCACTTTCTGACACCAATGACAATACCATATCATAAGTCTGTCTTCAAGACAACTCACATCATCATCACATCATAATAAAATAAGAACGATAACCAGAGCTAATATTAATGAAAACATATTAGAGGCCAGAAAAGATGGCAAGCACTTCATAATGAGTATAATTTTGTTCTCACTTTATATACATAAATATAGTATGAAATTTTTCTCTCTCCAGTTTACTGATAAACAATCTTGAAAGCTTTGTGATTTGCCTAAGGTCACAAAAGGAATAAGTGGCAAAGCAGGAATTTGAATGCAGAAATATCAGGCAGCAAAGCAAGAACTCTCACCACTTTGCCATAATGTATTTTCCTGGAACTAATATCCAACACAAATTTCACTTTCATTTTTAACTTGTCCTAGGAATAATTAATAACCTCCCCTTTGTGTTCTGACAGTGATCTTCTATTATACCACACACCATGTTGTATTATGATTATTAGCTTAAAAGTCTATCTCCTTTACTGGCCTGAGTACCTCTTGTGTCACACTTGCACTATTTATTTTTGTATATGCAGGATTTGATCGAAAGGCTTATACACGATAATCATTCATTTTAATTTAACAAATAATAATGGGAATAAAATAAATTTTCTTGGATTCAAGTGAGTCTTAGTCTTTCCACCTGTAAAATGGGAACTGTTCTCCTCTAAATAGGGACCATTCTCATTCTTTGATGCCAAGAAATGCTCAAGATTTGTGAGCCAACACATGTGTGTAACTGGCAAGAAACATCTTGGGAAAGTGCTGCCCTATTATTACAAGGCACTATTGAAAAGGGACCAAAAGAAATTCCTACTGTCTTAACATGATCCAGTTGCAAGAGACAAGTTGTCATTACACCAGTGGAAAGTTATTGCCTCTAGTCTTGAAACCAGCAAGCCAACCTGAAAGCAGAGGATGCAATCTTTATTGCACATAGCTATGAACTCCAACCACACTGTACAAATGTATGCTATCCCTGTGTGGAGGAAACTGACATTGTGTCTCACTACCAGGTATGCAATCAGCGTCTGGTGGGCAGATTACCAGACTGGCCATCTGTGTTGTGCTTGGTTGCTATGGCGCAGGCGGGGAGCTGTGTCTTGCTTTCACCCTAGTCACAAAAGCCTGGAGCTCAAAGTGCTGAAGCACCAAAGAAATGTACATATTTGAATTAATTCATGAAACTGACATTGAAAGCCAGCTCAGAAAACTGGGATTTTTGTCCAGGCTCTGTAGCTGTGGGACCCCACATCAGACATACACTTTTCTGAACATATAAAGTCTTCCCATATAAATAAGAAAGGCCAACGTTTAGTGTTTCTCAGAGTCTCTGTACCACTGGCAGTATGTGCAATGTTTACAGGTACTATATGAACAGACTTTTAACATGCAAGCAGTTATAAATTATTGTAATATATACTATAAGATAATTATATCAAACACTTGACATCACATACTTGCTTAGAATGAATGTAAAGTGAGTAATTCAGCTTTAGATAGATAGATAGATAGATAGATAGATAGATAGATAGATAGATAGATAGATAATAGATAGATAGATAGGTGGGGTACAAGTCAGGATTAGGTACACAAGCAGACTGAGTGCAAGTGAAGTCTGGATGTCCAACTAGCCCTCACTTCCCCTGGTTTAGGACCAGGTACCCTTTGTGATGGTACATGCCCCTGTTCCTCCCCAGCAGAGTCCATCGACTGCTGATCCCTCCTTTGTGTTAATGTGACTAAAGTTCAGGTCCCACTCATGAGCGAGAATATTTAGTATTCAGTTATTTGTTTCTGTGATAGTTCACTTAGTATGATGATCTCCAACTCCATCCAATTTGCTGCAAATTCCATGATTTTGTTCTTCTTTATGACTGTGTAGTACTCCATTGTGTATATGTACATTTTCTTTATCCGGTCCACTTTTGATGGGCAGTAGCATTGGTTTCATGTTTTTGCTATTGTGAATAGTGCAGCTATAAACATGTGTGTGAAGGTGTCTTTGTGGTGGAACAATTTATGTTCCTCTGGGTATATTCCCAGGAGAGGTGCTAGTGGATTGTATGGAAGGTCAATTTTTAATTCTTTTAGGAAGTGACACACTGCTTTGCATAGAAGTTAAACTAACCTGCATATCCACCAACAGTTCAGAAGCGTTCCCTTTTCTCTGCACCTTCACCAGCATCTGTTGTTTTTGATTTATTGATGAAAACAATCCTTACTGGGGCTTCCTAGCAGAATTCTACAAGACAGACAAGGAGGAGATGATCCCAATCTTACTTAAAGTTTTCCAGGCAATTGAGAAAGATGGAATACTCCCCAATTCATTTTATGAAGTCAACATCATACTGATACCCTAAAGATACAGAATGGAAAGAGAATTACAGATTAATCTCCTGGTGAACACAGATGCAAAAATCCTAAGCAAGATTCTAGTAAATCAGATCCAAAAACACATCTCAAGTGAGATGTGTTGTTGGATCCATGACCAAGTGGGCTTCATTCCTGGGATGCAGGGCTGGTTCAACGTTCACAAAACCATAAACATAATTCAGCACATCAACAGATGTAACATTAAGAACCACATGATTATATCATTATATGCAGAAAAAATAACTCAGATTTTAAAGTTGTTTATGTATTAAATTTGTTATTAAAAGAAACAATATAAGAGAACATGAATACTGTTAGACATGGCAGGTGGATATGATGGAAACTATAAATTTGAAACACCAATGATGAGCAGAATGAATGGGATGGGTCAGCTCTGGCATTCCAACATTGGCCTTAGCAACATCATCACCAGTGGCTAATTCAGAAAATTATCTGAACAGTGTAGGCAAAAGTAAACTTATTCTTAAAATTACTACATTTATATAGGCCAATTTTTATGAAAAAAAAATTTGAATACCTATAAGACATCAGGCACTAAGCTGGGCATTGTGAATATGAAGATCAAGAAGACAGGGTCTTGGCACAGTCTAACTAGGAACACACCTGGGAAAATAAATCATTTCTATTTAGTGTGATATTTATACTAGTGTGAAATAATCTGGGAGCCAGAAAGAGAACACCTACCCAGCATGGGAGAGAATTGCCAAAACGTATTCACAGGGGAGGTAAATATTGAACTAAGCCTTATAGACTAAGTAAACATTATCTGAGTGTATTAGAAGGGGAACACATACTAGACAAAAAGAAAAGCATATGAGAAAGTGTTGAATTGCATATTTAATGGGCATTTTCTTATTCTATATTTTGTGTCCAAGCAAAAATTTGTTTTGTGCACTTTAGAGGTGAGAGATCCAGGTGTTGCATGAAGTTTTATACAATTCTAAGTCCATGTTCTTTCTACTATATCATATCATGTTTGCCATTTATATCATAAACCTCTCCAGTGTATACCTATTAATAGTTGCTATGGCTTGAATGCATCCCCCAAACCTCATGTGTTTAAAACCTAACCCCAATGTAACAGTGTTGAAAGGTGAGGACTTTAATGGCTGATTATGTCATGAGGGATCTGCCCTCACAAATAAATTAATGTTATTGTGGGAGTGGGTTTACTACCACCAGAATAAGTTTCTTGTAAAAAAGTGAACTCAGCCCTTTCTTTCTGTCTTATGAGTTCTCTCACTATGTGATGCCTTCCATCATGTTGTGATGCAGCAAAACAGCCCTCGCAGATGCAGCTTCTCAATCTTAGATTCCCCAGTCTCCAGAACTGTAAACCAACATATTTCTGTTCTTTATAAATTAGGCAGTCTCAGGTATTCTGTTACAGATCCACAAAATAGACTGAGACAATGTTATTTCTAGCCTATTTACTCTTAACCCACCAAACATGAAATAGTAATCAACAATGACAAAAAAAGGAATAATAAGTTCTGCTTCACTAAGGTAAATATTCCCAATACAAGGCAATACAGGTACATTTCACTTGTAGTAGTGAGAAGGAAATTGTATGGAAACGAAATATGAAAAATGTTGACCTACCAACATTTTGGTTAATGGGCAAAAGTTGGAAGCATTCCCCCTAAGAACGAGAACAAGACAAGAATGCCCACTCTCACCACTATTATTCAACATAGTGCTAGAAGCCCTAGCCAGAGAAACCAGGCAAGAGAAGAAAATCCAAATTGGAAAAGAGTAAGTTAATCTATTTCTCTTTGCAGACAACATGATTCTATAGCTAGAAAACCCTAGAGAGTCTGTCAGAAACCTCCTCACAGAGATAAATGACTTTGATAAAGTCTCAGTTTACAAAATTAACATGCAAAAGATAGTTGCATTTCTATATGCTAAAAACAAGCAAGCAAAGAACCATAATCCCATTTGCAATAGCCACACAAAAAATGAAATACCTTGGCATTCACCTACCCAGAGAAGTGAAAGACCTTTACAATGAGAACTATAAAATGCTGCTCAAATCAATCAAAGATGATACAAACAAATGGAAAAAATTCCATGCTTATGGATTGGAAGAATCAATATTGTCAAGATGTCCATCCTTCCCAAGGCAATCTACATAGTCAATGCAATACCCATCAAATTTCCAACATAATTTTTCACAGCTCTGGAAATGACAATACAGAAATTCATATGGAAACAAAAAAGAGCAAGATAGCCAAAACAACCCTCAAACTCTCAGGAAAAAAATACAGAAGATATCACACTTCCAGACTCTAAACTTTATTACAAGTCTACAGTAACCAACATGGCATGGTATTGGTACAAGAATAGGCACACAGACCAATGGAATAAAGCAGAGATTCCAGAAGTGAAAACATGGTACCTCAATCAACTCATCTTCAATGAAGTCATTAATAACAATCATTGGGGAAAGGAGACCATATTTAGTAAGAGGTGCTGGGAAAACTGGCTAGCCACATGCAGAAGAATGAGACCAGATCTTTACCTATCACCATATAAAAAATTCAACTCAAAATGGATAAAGGACCTGAATGTAAAACCTCAAAGTATAAGAATCTCAGAAGAAAGCATAGGAAACAGGCTTCTGGACATGAGAGTAGGCAATGAATTCCTGATCAAGTTCACAAAAGCAAATGTTACAAAAGCTAAGATAGAGAGGGGTACCTCACCAAACTGAAAAGCTTTTGCACAGCAAAAGAAACCATCAAAAAAGTAAAGAGACAACCCATGGGATGGGAAAAATGTATGCAAGTTTAGCATCTGTCAAAGGCCTAATATCCAAAACCTATAAGGAACTCAAACAAAAAGAAAGGAAAAAATAATACATTAAAAAATGAGCAAAGGAGATGGACAAACACTTCTAAAAAGATGCCATAAGGATTTCCAGAAAGATGGCAATGGGACATGTCAGACTGTGTGAGTCTCCACAAAAGTGAGTGTCTATAAAGATACTCTGCATTGAGTGGGTGTGTGTCCATGGGTGAGTGAATATCCGAAAGTCTGTCTGAGAGGAGACTTGGGTTCATGCACCAGGGGCTCTCCTCCGGAGATGACAGCAACCTCCTACCACCCTGAGATTGGAGCCACCAGCAAGTAGGATTGTCTGCTGTTCTCAGGGCTTTCCTGAGAAAAGACTGGAATACAGCTGACCCTCAAAATATAACACCTGGCTCACATCGTCACCTGTGACAGCCGGGTGGCAGGAGCCCCAATTCTGTGGAGAGGGTAGGTTGGGGAGAGCTGGAGAGAAGCCCCACTATTGGTGAGAAAATGTTGACTGGATCCATTTTCTCTGTCCCAGGACCAGACAGAGATCTGCATTGCCCCACCCAGTTCTACCCATCCTCCAACCTGGGGCCTAGAGATTATCTCATCAAATTCGGAGTGACAGATGCCTCTGCCCCATGCTGGAGCAGGCACAGACATGTCAGATCTGAGTAGGAGACTTGACTACAGTGGCAGCAAGCCAGGTGAGTCCAGACCTCATACACCCTCCTCCCACAGTAGTCTGTGGGGCATCTGACCCACACTGACAGCAACCCTGTCGGCCTGCACTGAGAGCAGAGGGGAGGGACTGGAGACCAGACCTGAAAGGAAGTTGAAGTTACAGGAACAGTCTCAGAGCAAGTTTTCTTGTTTTGTTTTTTTGTGTTTTTTGTTTGCTTGCTTGCTTTACTTGTTTTCTGTTTCTTTGTTTCTTGTTTTAGTTTTTTTTTTCTTTTCCACTTATCTCTTTCTTTCTGTTTTTGATTACGTTCTTATATTTGCTTTGTTTCTACTATTTTACTGCTTTCTTTTTAAAGACTTCTTGTTTGTGCATGGGTATTTCTGAGGGAGAATACATCAATAGGAGAGTTTACATCAGTTTGTGTGTTTATATGATTGTTTGTTTTTTTAAACATCTTTTCTGTTTTTGTTTGTGTCTCCTTTCATTTGTTAGTTGATACACCTGTCTCTTCTTCCTCTCTCTCCACCTTCATCTTGTCCCCCTCCTTCCTTTTTCCATTCTTTCTCTTACTTCATTTTGCTTTCAGGGGGAAAATATATACCCTCACTTTATGAACAGATTGTAAGGCGGTGGGAAGTAGGTTCCAGGGTGCCCACACACCTGTCAGTAGTCACCGGGCTTTTAAGAGAGTTTCTGAGTCACAGCTCCCTCCTTAACTAAATCTCAAAACTGCAAAAAGTACAGCCCTCCCCCCACCTACCCACAGTCCAATTTCAGAATTGAACAAAGCCAGAGGATGCACACAAGGGAGAACAGGAGATTGAGCAAACAGAAGTAAAAGCTACCTCCCCACCCCATCTCAGAACCATAGAATTAAAGAAGAGTTTAAAAAAAAATAAAGGAGGGAGAAAAATCTACACAAATGAAGAAAAAAACCAAAGGAAGAATATAGGTCTCAACAGACCTCTGGGAGGTCAACCACTGAGAATACAGGCTTCGGAACCCAAGCAAGAAAGAGCCCCCAGAGCGACTGATCTCAAGCCACAAACCCAAGTATCAAGACATTATTAGAGAGAATAAATAGAATTGAGGAAAAACAAGAGGAAAGAATGAAGGAGTTGACAACTGAGATAACAGCAATAAAGAATACAATGAATGAAATAAATAACAAACTGATAAGCATGGAAAGAAGAATAAGCCAAGCAGAGGAAAGAATCTCAGAGCTTAAGGACCAAAATATGGAACTAACCCAAACTGTTAAAAACATAGAAAAGAAGCTTAAAAAGACAGAACAAAACCTCCAAGAAATGAACGATTATTTCATGAGGCCAAACCTAAGATTAATTGGAATTCCTGAGGCAGATGGAGAGACAGAGACCACCCTGGAACAAACATTCTATGAAATTATCCAAGATAACCTTCCTCATCTCATGAGTGTCATGATATTCAAATACAAGAGATTCCAAAAACCTCTTCAAGACAACAAATGAGAAGACCAACTCTAGACACATAATAATTCACTTACAAAAGGTAGGTATAAAAGAAAAAATCCTAAAGGCAGCAAGAGAAAAAAAATCAGACTACCTACCTGAGAAGACCAATTAAAACAACAGCAGACTTATCTATAAAAACATTTCAGGCTAGGAGAGCTTGGAGCCCAATCTTCAAAGTTCTCAAAGATAAAAATTTCAACCAAGAATTACCTACCCAGATAAGCTAAGCTTCATCAGTGATGGAGAATTAAAATCCTTCCCAGACAGTCAATCCCTAAGAGCTTATGCTGCCACCAGACCAGCTCTACAACACTTAATAAAACATTAAACACAGAGGAAAGGAAAAAACAAACTACAACACCCTTCACAAGAATGCAGGAAAAAGATTGAAAATGCACATGAATCAACCCAGAAATCAAAAGAAAGACAACAAATAGACAGCAGCAGCAACAACAAACTCTATAAGAACCTCATGACAGGAATAAACTCTCACATCTCAATAATTAGCCTGAATGTGAATGGACTAAATGCACCACCACTGAAAAGACACAGAATGATAAAATGGATAAAATATCATGAGGTAACAATATATTGTCTCCAGGAGACTAATCTCACCAGAAAGAATGCTCAAAGACTCAAAGTAAGAGGATAGGAAACAAAATTTCAGGTGAACAGAACACAAAAGAAAGCAGGAGTCATGGTCTTCATATCATAAAAAATACCCTTTAAGCTATCAAAATTTTAAAAAGATATGGAAGGCCACTACATAATGATAAAAGGTTCAGTCCATCAGTAAGAAATATCCATCCTAAACATATATGCCCCCAACAAATTAGCACCAACTTTCATAAAGCAGCCTCTAGGTAAACTTAAAAAGATATTGACTCTAGCACTATCATAGCTGGGGACTTAAATACCCCACTCACAAACCTAGACAGATCATCAAGACAAAAAAACCAACAAGGAGATCCAGAACCTCAATGTGACACTTGACCAAATGGACTTAATTGATACTTACAGAACACTCCATGCAACAACCACAGAATATACATTCTACTCATCACCACATGGAACGTAGTCTAAGATCAATCACATTCTCAGCCATAAATCAAACATAAACAAATTCCATAAGATTGAAATTCTGCCATTCACCTTCTCAGACCACTTTGGAATAAAAATAAATATCAACACCAACAAAGTTCCCCCAAAACCCACAAAGACATGGACACTAAACAACATGATGCTAAACAACTCCTGGATCAACATGGAAATCAAAACAGAGATTAAACAATACCTGGAAACAAATGAAAATGGACAAACATTTTACCAAAACCTCTGGGATTCCATGAAAACAGTACTAAGAGGGTAATTCATATGTCTACAAACACACATTAAGAAAATGGAAAGATCACAAGTTAACAGCCTAACAAATCACCTAAGATAGCTGGAAAAGCAAGTCCACCAAAACCCTAAATTCAACAGAAGAATCTAGATCACCAAAATAAAAGCCCAAATTCAGGACATAGAAGACAAAAAGATAATACAAAAAATTCAGCAAAACAAAAAGCTGGTTCTTAGAAAGGATAAACAAGATTGATGGACCCCTAGCTAGACTAACCAAGAAAAAGAGAGAAAAAAAACCCAAATAAACACAATCAGAAATGCAAAAGATTAAGTCACAACTGACTCAAAGAAAAACAAAAGACTATCAGAGACTACTGTGTATTCTTGTATGGAAACAAACTTGAAAACCAAAGGGAAATGGATGACTTTCTGATATCAGACAACCCCTTTAGTTTGAAACAAGAAGAAATCGAGACCCTAAAAAGATCAATAACAACCCAGGAAATTGGCTATGTCATAAGAAAACTACCGACAAACAAAAAAACCCAAAAAACCTGAACCAGATGACTTTCCAGCAGAATTCTACAAAACATACCAGTCCTACTGAAACTATTCCAGGCAATTGAGAAAGATGCAACTCTCCCCAAATCATTTTACGAAGCTAACATGACATTGATACTCAAACCAGGTAAAGATCCAACAAAGTAAGAGGACTACAGGCCAATATCCTTGATGAACATAGATGCTAAAATTATCAACAAGATCCTAACAAACCAGATTCAACAACACATCTCAAGAATCATCTACCATGACAAAGTAGCCTTCATCCCCAGGATGAAGTGCTGGTTCAACATTTGCAAGACCATAAACATAATTAAATACATTAACAGATATAAAAACAAAAACCACATAATTATATCATTAGATGCGGGAAAAGCTTTTGATAAAATCCAGCACCTTTTCTTGATAAAAACTTTCAAATATCTAGGCATAGATGAAACATACCTCAAAATAATAAGAGCCATTTAGGAGAAACCCACAGCCAGGGTACTGCTAAACAGACAGAAATTGGAACCATTTCCCCTGAAAACTGGAACAATTATGGTTTCCTATGAAAACCAGAACAATGAGATGCCCACTCTTACCCCTCCTGTTCAACATAGTTTTGGAAGTCCTAGCTAGAGCAATCAGATAAGAGAAGGACATCAATTATCCAAATAGGAAAAGGGGAAGTCAAGTTATCCCCCTTTGCAGACAACATGATTCTATACCTCAAAAACCCAATCGAATCTGCACTGATAAGCCTCCTTGCACTGATAAAGATAATTGGCAGAATCTCAGGGTATAAAATAAATGTGCAAAAGACATTCACATTTCTATACAGCAACAATAAACAAACAGAAACCCAAACAAAAAGCACAATCCCATTCACAATAACCACAAAAAAATATGAATTACCTTGACATCTTCCTAACCAAAGACATGAAAGGCCTTTACAGCGAAAACTACAAAACACTGCTCAAAGAAATCAAAGATGACACAAACAAATGGAAAAATATTCCATGCTCATGGGTTGGAAGATTCAACATTGTTGAGATGTCCATCCTACCCAAGGCAATCTATAGATTTAGCGCTATACCCAGACCTGGAAACGTCAATACAAGAACTCATATGGAAACATATACAGCCATGAAGCGCCAAAACAATCCTAAGAGGTGGGGGGGGGGACCCAAAAACAAAGTGGAGGCATCACATTCTCAGACTTTAAACTTTATTATAAAGCTACAATAATCAAAATAGCCTCATATTGGCACAAGAACAGGCATATAGACCAATGGAATGGAGAGAGATTCCAGAAGCAAAACCCCAATTTCTCAACCAACTTATCTTCAACAAAGTCTTCACCACCAACCACTGGGGAGAGGAGAACCTATTCAGTAAATGGTGCTGGGAAAACTGGCTGAACACAAGCAGAAGATTAAAACAAGACCCCTACCTATCACCATACACAAAAGCCAACTCTAAATGGATCAAAGAGCTAAACATAAAACTTCAAATGATAAAAACCTTAGAAAATGCAGGAAACACCCTTATAGAAATTGAGACTGGCAACCAATTTCTAATCAAAACCCCAGTGCCCATGCCATAAGAGATAAGACAGACAAGTGGGACCTCGTCAAACTGACAAGCTTCTGCAAAGTCAAAGAAACCATCAAAAGAGCAGAGACACAGCCCGCAGACTGGGAAAATGTATTTTCCAACTATATATCTGACAAAGGCCTAACATCTAAGATCTAAAAGGAACTCAAATGTATCAAAAAGAAAAAAACAAACAACACAGTGGACAAAATATATGAATAGACCCTTCTCAAAAGAAGACACATGAGCAGCCAACAGACACATTAAAAAATGCTCAGCCTCACTAGTCATTAAAGAAATGCAAATTAAAACTACACTGAGATACCACCTAACTCCAGTCAGGATGGCCATCATCAATAACTCAAAAAATAACAGATGCTGGAGAAGATGTGGGGGAAAGGGAACACATCTACCCTGTTAGTCGGAGTGTAAACTAATACAACCTCTGTGGAAAACAGTTTGGTGATTCATAAAAGATCTAAAAATTGACTTTCCATAAGACTCCACAATCCCTCTGCTGGGAATATACCTGAAGGAATTCAAATCACTTTGTGATAAAGATCTCTGCACACGTATGTTTACTGCTGCATTGTTCACAATAGCAAAAATATGGTACCAATCATCCTGCCCATCAAATGTACTGGATTTAAAAAATGTGGTACAAGCTGGGTTCGGTGGCTCAGCCTATAATCCCGCGCCTTTGGAAGGCTGAGGTGAGTGGATTGCCGGAGCCCATGGGTTTGAGACCCGCCTGGGCAGTGAGACCTCATCTGTACAATAAATCAAAAAATCAGCCAGGCGTGGTAGCGCATGCCTATAACTCCGACTACTGGGAAGGAAGAGGTGGAAGGATCGCCGGAGCCCAGCAGGTCGAGGCTGCGGTGGCCGGGAGCGGTCACTGCACTCCATTCTGAGTGACAGAGTGAGACTCCAACTCAAAAAAAAAAAAAAAAAATGTGGTACATATACATGATAGAATATTACACAGCCATAAAGAAGGACAAAATAATTAATTTCACAACAACTTAGATGAACTTAGAGTCTATAATACTGGGTGATCTATCACAGAAACAAAGAACTAAATATCACATGTTCTTACTCATAAGCAGACCTTGAACAATTATCATAATACTATAAGAAAAGGATTGCTAGTAGCAGGCAACTGCTGAGGTGGGGGAACCAGGATTGGCAGCAGTGGGAATCTCCCAGAGGGGGCACACCCCATCAATAAGGGTACCTGCATAATGAACACTTGTATACCTAACCCTGAATTGTACCCCACATCTTTAAAATTAAAAAAAAAAGATGGCTTACAAGCAACCAATAGACACATGAAAAACTTCTCATCTTCACTAATCATCAGAGAAATGCAAATTGAAACTGCAATGAGATACCACCTAACTCTGGTAAAAATGGCTATCACTAATAAGTCAAAAAAAAAAACAATAGGTGCTGGTATAGTTGCAGAGGAAAAGGAATGTTTCTATACTGTGGGTGGGAATGTAAGCTTGTTCAAACTATGGAAAGCAGTATGGCCATTTCTCAAGAACTAAAAATTGAGCTTCCATATGATCTAGCAATCCCTCTCCTGGGAATATAACCAGAGGAATATAAATCTCTCTACAGAAAAAAAGACACCTGCACGCACATATTTATTGCCACACTATTCATAATAGGAAAAACATAAACCAACCCTGTTACCCATCAAAAGTGGATTTGATAAAGAAAATGTAATATATATACACAATGGAATATTATGCAGCCATAAAAAAGTACAAAACCATGGTGTTCACAGCAATTTGGATGCAGTTGGAGGTCATAATACTAAGTGAACAATCCGAGAAACAAAGAATTGAATACTACATGCCCTCACTCATGCCATGAACACTAGTCACATTAGCACAAGGGTGCTATTGGCAGTCACTGGATACCGCTAGGGGAAAGAGGGAGGGAAGAGGTAAGGGGGCATGTAACAACACAAAGCGTACCTGGTCATATACCTGGGACGGTGAGGGTCAGCTAGAAGCTTAAACATCACTTGCATGTAACCTACTTTTGTAGCAAATCCTCACTTGTACTGCACAACCCTAAAACAAATTTTTTATGTCAACTAAGATAGAAATACTACTTTGAGTGAAAGTGTCAGTGATTCTGTGAATAAAAGATGGTTTTGATATGTCAAACTGACATCACACACACACAAAAGTTGACCTAGAAATAGGAAGAACCAGGTGGAAAATAGTAGTTTAGATGTTCTCATTAAATAAAAAAATTCAGCTCAAGGGGAGAGTTTGACAACAGAAGACTCAATCTAGGGCATGCAGTGGTGAAAATAGTGAAAAACCTGAATTTTGGAGTTAGGTAGAAGTGAGTTTAATTCCAGTATGCTATTTACTCACTGTGAAACCTCAAGGATCTCCCTTGTCTCAATTTTCTCATATGAAAAATGTGGCTTGTTTTCATCCATTTTTATTGCTATAACAGATTACTGTGTAATTTATAAAGCAAATACATTTTATTTTTCACAGTTCTGGAGGCTGGGAAGTTTAAAATCAAGGGGCCACTGTGTGGTGAGACCCTTTGTGCTGTGTTATACCACAGTGGAAGATAAAAGGATAAGAAAGCACATGAGAGAAAGCAAGAGGGGGGGCACACTAACTTCCACCCTCACCATAAATAACACACTCCCACAATAACAAAACTAATATATTCAGGAGGGCAGAACTCTCATGACCTATTCTCCTCTTATTAAGTTCCACCTCCCAACTCTGTTGCAATAAAGATGAAGTTCCCAGCAGATGAACTTTGGGGGACACATTCAGTCCATAGCAGAGCTTATAGTATGTACTATAAAGATTTCTGTGAGGATCATGGTACATATTATAAGAGTACTTGGCAACAAAAACAGACATAGTATGTGCTAAATAATTGGTGGTCTTCACGTTCAATTCAGTTGACAGAGACGTTTGGTTGTCTGGTGAATGGTAGAGATGCTTGATATATTTTCTATCTTCTTAATGCTGATGCATAATTGGTTTATAGTCTATCCACCATGTATCTGGTCAAGTTTTTTAATTGCTTTATATGTTTCACTATTATTTTTGTTAATTCTTTCTGATTCTCCAGATATAAAATTCTAGACTCTAAAATAATGATTATTTTATGTCTTCCTTTTCAATACTTACCTCTTTCAATTTCTCCTTTTATTGGATCATTGTTCACTTGTTGAATTTTATTTAATTTAAATAAGACAAACTGAAGTATTTTTTGAAGTAAATAAACAACATAGTGACAAGACTAGTGCACTAGGTTTTCATCAAGAGATCTAAGGAGAACAGATTTCTATCTCCTTTCCCCAAACGTTGTATGTGCCAACAATATCAAGTCAAAGCTGCACCTGATCTGTGCTACTGAGCATAGACCAATTCTAGAAGAATGAAAAGAAGCCACAGAGCCGAGATGCTGCTATTATAGAGCAGGGTTGGGCTTTGCCTCAGGGAGTTTTGTTTCACAACTTAGTTGAAGACAAATCATATATAGGTACCTGCCATCTTAAATTAGAGATGTAGACAGACTCAGATCTTGACACAGACAAGCTTCTGCTTTCAGGTCCAAGAAATACAATGTTGTTAGTAAAATGATGAAAATTATTCCATTTAATTGATCAAACTCAGCATATTCTTCAGGGAAGTAGACTCTATACCACAATCTATTTTCTTAAGAGGAGGCATTTCAGAGGAATGAGTTCATAACTTGTGAATTCCTTCTGCCTTATGACCAATTAACCTTTTATCTTGGTTTGTCATAATCTCTGAACATTTATATCTCCTTATAGCCAGCAGAAATGTTTTTATAGTACCCATATATGACCAGCATATGTTTCTTTATTAAAGAAATATTGGCCCCTACTTTTCATTCTAACATTAACAGCTTTTGATGTTTTATGCCTTTCTATTGAGTATTTTATCTGCAATGGCCTCTGTTCTTTTTGTGACTTTTATGCACAGTAAGATTCTGACTATTTCAGGCAAAACCTCATTCAGACTTCCTCTGAGCTCTTACTGTGTCTCGTATCTTCCTTAACATAGTACTTATGATAATATTTAATTTGATCTTAGTAGATGTTTTTCTTACTTCTCTTTGTATTCTAGCTGCTAAGAACTGAACTGATGCATATTACTGTTATCTGTGTCTTTCAGTTAGGTAGCTTCCATCAGCAAATAACAGAAAGCCCAATTCATATTGACATTGTTAATAAGAAAATGTCCTGATTCAAGTAATTGAGGGCCAAAAAATAGAGCAGGTTCTAATTTTGATTTAATGCTACAGTTCTGGCTCAGGTCCTGTTCAGTGTGTCTTCTTCATCTTTAGGCAGGTAGGTACATGACCAAAGCAATTGTGAGCCCCTACCCTTGCTCAGCAACTTGCAGAGAAAAACAGAGACTAATTCTTCCTATGGCCAACTTCTCCTCCCATATTATTTCCAGAATTCTTCCCAGTTCAATTACTGGAAAGTAGAGTAAGACTACCCTTAGACAAGTCAGATCTGTCCCTGGAGCTAAAGGTGAGTCACCTTCCACTGGAACACACAAGCTTACCACTCAAGTTAGGATTCGGACCATAATGCATTCAGCTAAAAGTAACTAACTACTAGAATGCTGGTGATTAAATTAACAGATAATTATTTTCTTCACCTAACAAGAAGTAGGTGCCTGCTAGCATTCACTCAATCACCTGAAGTCATCAGGACTGCACCTCTGAGATTCTCTTCATCATGCCTTCATACATGTTTTCAGCATGGTGTAAGGATGGTTCCTGCACTTTTAGGCAGGAAGCTAGGGAGAAGAACCAACAGAATCACAATTCTCAGAAAGGCAAAACCTTCCAGAAATGTCTGATTATGTTGATGCCATGACCTCAGTTGGATCCCAAAATCACCTCCACTAGCAAGGGAGTCGAGTCTGGGAAATTGAGTATTTAGCTTCCTGGTAGAATATAGTGGAGGCAAGCAAGAAGGAAGGGAGTTAGGAGAGTTAGAATTTCCTGCCACCATTTGAAGAAAGGAATGGAGCTTTTGTCTTCCTTTTTTTTTTTTTTTTGAGTTGGAGTCTCACTCTGTCGCCCAGACTGGAGTACAGTGGCCACTCCCGGCCACTGCAGGCTTGAATGCTGGGCTCCGGCGATCCTTCCGCCTCAGCCTTCCAAGTAGCTGGAACTATAGGCGCGCACTACCATGCCCGGCTAATTTTTGATTTATTGTAGAGATGAGGTCTCGCCAAGTTGCCTAGGTGGGTCTTGAACCCACGGGAGCTTTTGTCTTTCTTCCTCATTTTTTTTCTTCTCTTCTTTCCCCTTCATCAGGATTTTAATATTTTGACTACCTTGCCTGGCAGAAGAGGGTAGCTGGCTTTCCTTTTCCTTCCTTTGTCTTTCTTCTTCTCCCTTTCTACTTCACCAGGACAGGTTTTGCCCAATATAAGGGCAAGGACAATGTGCTCAGGGCCAAGATATTCTCCTTTCCCTTTCTCCTTTCACTGCTTCCCTCACAATTTTTCTTCCTTGGGGATTTAAATTTGAGAGTATAAGGGTTGGGTCTGTAGGTTGGGGGCAGACATGCCAGCACATCCAGAATATGAGTTATATACAGGAGGAATTTTTTAAAAATAGGTAAATACATGGAACATTCTGTGAGTTCAGATTCTCACTGATGAAAAAGTGAGTTACAAATATGGAGAGAGCTAAGATTAGACTAAATTCCATAGTGCTGTATAGATAAAAATGGTGAGATAAACTCATGATTTTTAATTTGTATAAATATAGATATCCACATATTGTGTATATGAATATACATGTGTCTATGTTCATGCATGTCTGTGTGTGTCTATATATCTGTGTATATTTGTATGTCTTTGTGAGTGAGTCTATGTTTATACATGTCTGTGTTTATGTACATGTGTGTCTATATATATATCTCTGTGTGTCTGTGTATATTGTGTTTGTGTGTATGTCTGTATGTCTACGTATGTGTTTGTGTGTCTGTGCATCTCTCTGTGTGTCTATGTATGTTCTGTATGCGTCTGTGTATTGTGTGTGTGTGTGTGTGTGTGTGTGTGTGTGTGTGTGTGTGAGGTCTGTTTATTAAAAGGACCTAGAAACATTGGCACCGACCCCTCAACAGGCATGTCTTGGTTTCTATATATGATTGATTCTTATTTTCAATATATAGTCCTCCACTAAAGAAACTAGGTACTCCAAGAGTATTGGTTGATTCAGAACTGAAGAAAGAAAATTTCAAGATAGTTCTGGAATAATATGTTGTATTATAAGCCAATACATTGGTGAAAGAATTATGATGACAGGCCAAAGGGTCACTGGAGTCGTTTTGAAGGGCCCCACTGACTGAGTCTAGTACAATAACTCATGGAGTTAAAATGAAACTCATTTATCTATACCAATATAAATACATGGGGTAAAAGGAAAAGCTCAAACTTACAGTAGAAGATATGAAGTATCCACTCCCCAAATACAATCTTACGACTCATTAATTGATAAGTACAAAATATTTATTAGCTAACCTAACAGTAGGGAAACCTTATAGACACCTTTTAACCAAGTGATAAAAGTTTATATCACTAGTAATGATACAAATTAGCGTTTGGTGCCTAACAATATAATGTCAAAAAAAAATATTTGGCAGATACTACTGTTAAAAACTCACAGGTCTTGAGGAAACATCAGACAAACCAACACTGAGGGATATTTTGCAAAGTAATGTTCCTGTTCTGTTTTAAAATGTTAATCATGAATGAGAAAGAAAGACTGAAGAACTGTTTGAGATTAAAGAAGAATTAAAAAGCATGACAACCAAATGAATACATACTCCTGGATTGGGTCCAGGACATTATTGGGACAACAAGGAAATTTCAATTGGGAATATGTATTAGGTAGCAATATGAAGTCAATATTAACTTCCTGAATTTGATGGTTACACTGGCATTATGTAGGGGAATATCCTTTTTCTTCTTTTTTTTTTCTTTTAGTAAATATAAACTGATGTGACTTATTTACAAATGGTTTAGAAACAATAGTGTGTGTGTGTGTGTGTGTGTGTGTGTGCGTGTGTGTAAGACAGAAAATGCTAGGACAAATGTGGAAAACGTTAGCAATCAAGGAATCTGAGTGAAGGCAATATGGGAGCTCTTTGTTCTATTTTTCAGCATTTCTGAAGAGTTCAAATTGTTTCAAAATAGAAAGTTCTTTAAAAAGCAGAAAGAATAGGGATATGGATGTTGCTTGGCAACCAAAAGTGTTTATGATAACATACATTTCAAGCCTCAGAAGCCAGACTCTACCAAAGAGGCTACACTTTTGTGTGTGTGTGTGTCCAAATTACAGAGGCATTATCTCTCAAGCTACTCAAATACAGAAAATGTATTTTTTTTTACCAGCTTTTCACCACACTCCACAAGTGTTCCTGGGACACTTTAAAATGTTCCACAAATCTCTTTTGGTTGTCACTTTTTGTATAAACCAGACATCCATCTTCAGACAGCCATCTGTTCTTCTATAGGTCACCCCTTGCTCTGCTGAGATGATTCCACCCCAGTGGCAGCTGCAATGCTTCCTAATCTTCCTGTATGGCCTCCTCACCTGCCCATGAGATCACTGCAATCCTAGCTTGGCTAGGCCCAGCTGTCCTCCATGGGTTGCAATGACCCTGGTATCTAAAGGCTCTTCTTTTGCCTCCTACCCCCAAACATAACAAGTACTTATTTGGAAAGCCCAACCTTATAGTCAGTTCTCTTCATCAAAAATCTCCAGAAATCCCTGCTACTCTAAACGCAATCCCAACTGACGTCCAAGGAACTGGGGGGAGGGAGAATGTTTTCCCTCAAATTGATGGGTAGTTACTTTATATCTGTAACAGGGGTTGACCAACTATGTCCCAGGGGCTAAATTGAGCCTTACTGCCTAATTTTTTTGTGACCTGCAAGCCAAGGATGGTTTTTATATGTTTGAACAGAGGTTAAAAAGAAATAATATAATATTTCATGACCCATGAACATAATATAAAATTCAAATTTCAGTGTCCATAAAATTTTTTTTTGTACTCCAGCCATGCCCATTTGTTTACATATTATCTAGATCTACTTTCATGCTATAATGTCAGTGTTGAGTAGTTGTAACAGAGACCACCTGTCCTGCAAAGCCTAACATGTTTACTATCTGGCCCTTTCTGGAAAGTTTGTTGACCCCTGACCCAGGTGACTGCAAAAGACTACAATAAAGTCCCTCTGCAAACAAAAGAAGGCACAGTCTGCTCCTCCTGAAGCAAGTCCATACCTGTACCCCAGAAAAGTTTAAGTTAGTTATAGCTGTTTAAATACTTTTTCATCTTAAAAATTAAGTTACTGGAACTCTGGTACTTCATCTCTGTGTAAACATGATTTGGGCTGAACTGAGCCATGGAGAGTTGGGATATTTGGGACCTAGTTTCCAAACAAGTCTTCAAGATTTCTCAGATAATTAATTCAGGTCAAATTGAAGACTTAGCAAATGACACGAAGAAGTAGAAGCCCAAGAAATGAGGGGAGGAAAAGAGATGCAGGGGTGGAAGGAGGAGAGAATATTATTGGGGAAGTAGATAAAGTAATAAAGTAGCACCGACTGAAGACCTGGGACTTTCTAATTGACCTCAAGCAACTGTCCAGCTATCAATTCAGTTTCTGAACCCATATACTAAATAAGAACAGTCAAGTAACCTCAAACTCTAATTTGGTTATTATTTTCATAGGATAAATTTCCAACTTTCTTGTTATTCAGGTTGAATTTAAATAGTAAAGTATCTATTTCAAAAGACTTCCCTACATGAGTTTTCTTTTTTTAAAATTTTTATTTTAAAGATGTTGAGTATAGCCGGGCTCGGTGGCTCAGCCTGTAATCCCGTGCCTTTGGGAGGCTGAGGTGAGTGGATTGCTTGAGCCCGTGGGTTCCAGACCCGCCTGGG
>NW_007246937.1:235095-241888 GCF_000164805.1 Carlito syrichta
GTGGCCGGGAGCGGTCACTGCACTCCAGTCTGGGCGACAGAGTGAGACTCCAACTCAGAAAAAAAAAAAAAGATGTTGAGTACAATTCAGGGTTAGGTATTCACATGAGTTTTCTAAGTCTACTCTTCCTACCTGTAAAAGGTGTCTAATAATAATACTTGAAACCACGTTGCCAAAAAATACTTATTTCACATTTTTAATGTATACTAGGCATATTATTAGGCACCAAAAGTAGAGAAATAAATGAAACGTGGCAACTGTCCTCAAGACTTGTAAGAGACTTTTATGTAAAATGTTAAACTGCATGAGAAAAGTTAGAGTCTTTCCTTATTTTTTTACCTCTGTAGTACATAAAGCCTAGGACATCACACAGGGATAGCCAATGCTTATTTACTAAGTGAATGTATAGTGCAGAAAGCTGATAGCTTAAGATTTGGTGATCAAATTGTACTTTGGAGAGAAAAGAACTTTGAAGTAGCAAAACCTCTCCTGGGTTACTATGTTATTATAAAGCAGCACTGGCCAACTAAACTATTTACCCACAAAATAAACGAAAATATTGGAGAGGGAAGTACTGGAAAGGAAAGAGGGAGGAAGAAGAATGATAAGAATAAAGGCTAAACTGAAGTAATTTCCATGCTCAGCTGTAAAGTTGCACACTTTTATATACACACACTTTGAAATTAGACTGGAAGTAAAAGTCTCCTATCCCCCACAATTCTATCTGAGAGTTTGAGGGAAATAAACTAGAAAAGAACTGTTTTTCAATTGTCAATGAATAGTGGAGGCTGGGAGTAACTGGAGGGAGAGAAGAAGAGATGGAGAACAGGAGAGGCAGGCCTGCACCAGGGCCAGAAGTGACAGTGTAAAACCAAAGCTCAGCCGGGCTCAGTGGCTCAGCCTGTAATCCCACGCCTTTGGGAGGCTGAGGTGAGTGGATTGCCTGAGCCCGCGGGTTCGAGACCCGCCTGGGCAGCGAGACCTCATCTCTACAATAAATCAAAAAATCAGCCGGGCGTGGTAGCGCATGCCTGTAATTCCGGCCACTTGGAAGGCTGAGACGGAAGGATCGCCGGAACCCAGCAGGTTGAGGCTGCGGTGGCCGGGAGCGGCCACTGCACTACAGTCTGGGTGACAGAGTGAGACTCCAACTCAAAAAAAAAAAAAACAAAACAAAAACCAAAGCTCACCTGCCTGGTTCTCTGGGGGTCTTTATAGGACACTCGAGATCCTACCATCTATGGAACAGGGCTTTGGGATCATGTGTACCTTAATTGTGATAAAGTGATCCCTGCAAGTTGAAAAACTAGTGGACCTGTGGGGGCTGACACTGAAGAAATGGGGAAAGGAATGGAAAATATGTCAAGAGCAAGAGAGAAAGGTGGACTTGACTCTGTCTGGGGGAAAATCACGTCATAATGTACAGTTATACTCTGTTGTCAGGAGATTACTTTATGAGCAGAAAGAAAAGCTGACAAAGAACAAAGAAAGGGAAGAGGGGAAAGAAAGACATTTGAAAAAATGATGGGAATTCTGGGGTCATGTCAACACCACAGTAATCAGGAAGAACTCAATGGGTCAGGCACTCCTGTCATAAAGACCAGAAAGATATTCATGGACAGAAAGACCGCCTCTCCTTCCAGGCCGACCTACATTCTCTCCAGAGGGGGGTTTGCTTCGCTTCCTGTTTTATTTTTCTTCACTTTTTATTTGATGCCTGAGACCTGGCCCTTCTACTTCTTTTCACTGAAAGGCCAGGAAAAATTTTAAAACAGGAAGTAAAAAGAAAGACAGATAAAGAAAGAAGAAAGAAAAGGCAAGCAAAGCATTCATGGAAACATGAGCACGTCTGCAGGGGTGCGGACCCATCTTTGAAAGTGACTCTTTGGAAGAAGCCTTTGATGCCAAATAGTTGAGCTGCTGCCAGTCTGTTATGACTCTTTCTTTAACATTTCCCCTCCGATGAGGCAGATCAAGACAAATCCACATTCCTTCCCCTGTGTTTGGGCCCTACTCTTAGCCTTTGTCAGCTGCCGGTTTGCTGAAGCTCCTGGGCTTGAGAAAACCCACCTGGCAGCTCCATCTCTGTTTGCTGCAGTGTTTACGCAGATGGGGTGCAATCTGGGAGCCATGGCAGCAGAGACACAACAAACAAAAGCAACCCACTGGCTTCCAGGGATGAACAACAAAGTCCTCCTTAGCTTTCCAGCATGTTTATGGAGTAGTTGAGTGGTCACATATTCCTAGTTCGCCAAAGCCAGATAGTGGGCAGCTGTTGGAAATTCTTCCTGAAGAACTTACACATACAATTCTAGCTGAGCTTGACCATGGAACCATGAATTTCTCCTATTGTCATTTTGTGTTACTTGTCTATGTTCTCTTCTTTGTTTCCTTCCTTTCCTTTTTCTTTCTTTTATTCTTATTTTCCTTTATCTTTCTTTCTTCATTTCTTGTCTTATTAGTTGAGCAACTAACAGGTACTAGATTATGTGATTAGGACAGAGAATAAAACCAACAAAAACACATTATCTCCATCCTCATGGAACTCAGTTGAGTTGAAGAAAAAAGCAGATACCAAATGTTTTTAGTGAGGTAAGTAATACAATAGAGAAAATACAGAAGTCATACAAAAAGAAAGAGTGATTCCCTAATCAAGCCAAGGGCTTTCGGAGAAAACCTGCAAGATGTAATAAAGTCTGATTTGGACTTTGAAATTCTAGTTAACAAAATGAAAAAGTGGTGGATAGATGTCTTCCTGGAAAATGGTATAGCACATGCCGACATGGAGGACTGAAAAATCACAAAGCATATGATATAATTTGGATATTTGTTCCCCAAATTTCATATTAAATTATGACCCCCCCAGTGTTGCAGGGGAGGCCTAGTGGAAGGTGTTTGGGTCATGAGAACAGATCCCTCATGAATGTCTCTATGCTGTCCCCACAGCAATAAGTGAGTTCTTATTCTGTTAGTTCAGGTGAGAGCTGATTATTAAAAAGAGCATAGCACTCCCTTCATTCCCTCTTGTTCTCACTCCCTCTGACATGCTTGTTCCCCTTCCCTTCCGTCATGATGGAAAGCTTCCTGAGTCTCTCACCAGAAGCATATGTCAGTGCCAGGCTTCTTGTACAACCTGAAGAACGATGAGCCAAAGAAACCTCCTTTCTCTATAAATTCTCCAGTCTCAGGTGCAGTATTCCTTTATAGCAACACAAAATGCAGTTACACAGTGTATTTGAGGGCTGCACAGCAGCACAAATGCAGAGCATGCTTAAGACTGGGAGGTTTTACAGACCTGGGCTGGAGTGAGACCATAAAATGAACTCATACTGCAGTAAAAATTTAAACATAAGACCTGAAACTGTAAAACTCCTTTTTAAAAAAAAATGGCAAAAAGACTTTCTGACATTGGGCTTGGCAGTGATTTATTGGATGTGACACCAAAAAGCACAAGCAACAAAAGCAAAGTTAAACAAGTTAGACTAAACTTAAACAAATAAAAAAAACCTCTATACAGTGAAAGGAACAATCAACAGAGTGAAAAGAAAACCTACAGAATGTGAGAAAATATTTGGTAGCCATGCATCTGATAATATTTAATATCCAAAACATATAAGGAAGTCAAACAACTCAATAGCATGAAAACAAATAACCTGATTTAAAAATGGATTTCTCAAAGGAAGGCATAAAAATAGACAACAGATATATAAAAACATGCTCAACATCATTAATCATAAGGGAAATGCAAGTCAAAACCACAATGAAATATCACCTCTCACCTGTTAAGATATCTATTATCAAAAAAAACAAAAGATAAATGTTTGCAAGGATGTAGAGAAATTAGATCTTTTGTACACTGTTAGGAAATGTAAAATGCTGCAGCCAGTGTAGAAGACAGTAATGTTCCTCAAAAAATGAAACCTAGAATCATCATAGGACCCATTAATCCCACTTCTGGGTTTATAGCCAAAAGAACTGAAATTGAGATCTCAAAGAGATATATGCACTCCCATTTTTATTGCAGCATTAGTCTAGTCAATACATATTATTCAAGTCATGATTTAATATTCTAGAAGTAGAGGTAGTCTAAATGTCTATTAACAGATGAATACATATAGAAAATTTGGTATAAACATATAATGTAATATTAATCAGCAGAAAGAAAGATATTCTGCCATATGCAACACTATGGATGAAACTTGAGGACACTATGCAAGTCACAGAAGGACAAATACTGCATGATTCCACTTACATAAGATATCTAAAAAAGTAAAACTCATGAAAACAGTGTAACGGTGGTCTCTAGGAGCTGGGGGGCAGGAGAAATGGGGGGTTGCTGCTCAACAGTTATAGAGCTTCCGTTATGCAAAATGGATAAGTTCTAAAGATGGGCTGCACAACCTTTTGCCTATAGTTAACAATACTGTATTGTGCACCTAAAGATTTGTTATAAGAATAGTAGTTCTGGGCAACCCCCTGGGGAGCTTTTTTGTCCTCCCACTGTTGAAGCTTTTTTGTCTTCTCAATAAATCTTGCTTTCTCAACTTAAAAAAAAATAGTTGTAACGCAGTATTCTATAACCTAGCTCATTCACTAATTGCCCCCACTGTGTTATTAGTTTTTATTTGCAACTCAGATCCCAGGAAAATAAAATAAAATTAGAAGTTTGGTGAAAGCTTTGCAAAGTAAGTTTGTGATGGAAAGACACATGGTTTCTGTAGAGTTCAAAGTAGCTAAGAGAGAGGTTAATGAAGAACAGGCTTGAGTGTTCAGGGAGAAGGTTGATGTGCTCAGGTACTATTTACTAGTGTCTGGATTGGATGGACATCTGAACTCTAGACAGATACTGGCACAACTTGCTATCTTGCAGAACTAATGGAATTTCCACCTCTCCACAGTAGACACTGGAGCATCCAGGTAAACAGACAAAAAAAATAACTCTTTTCTGAAAAAAGGTGACCCCAAATAATTGTGTTGATTATCATAGATTTGTCTGAGTTTGCTTTTCATCCCCGCAGGCTCTGAGCTTTTGAGTATGCTCTATTCTAAATCTTCTCTCCTCTGTCTGATGAAGAAATTCATCACATTTTCTATATGACCGCTCCAGAAGCCGGGAGGAGCTCTACTAAAGTATTGGTACACTTTCCTCATAGTGTATAATATGGTGCATATTACTAATTAAGATGGTATGTGGAAGTATGTAATAAAATGGCAAGCTCTGCATTAAATATTATATGGTCTATATAAAATGATGTGATAGAATATGATGTAATGTAATTCTTTGTTTCCTCAACTGTCTTGATCATGATACAATTAGTCATTTGATGGCAGGACAATGGCTTATTCATCTTTCTATCCTTAGATCTAGCAGTGACTGCAAATTAATTGGAGTTCAGGCACATGTTTGATAAAGAAAGGAAAGGGTGAGGGAAAACATAGAAAAAAGGAAGGAAACAAAGGGGGAAACAATTTACAAAGAAAAACCATCACTAGGCTTCTTTTTAAAAATGTCTTCTGTATCTCACTAACACTAACTCTCTCCCTCTAATGGCTCTAGCACTTTTCCAGTCAAATATCAAAAAAAGAATAAGAATGCGAGTTTCTATCTTGACATCTTTTCAAACAAGTTGTAGATTATCTCATTCATTTACTCACATTCTGCAAGAGTGAGATATGAAAAATAGTTATAATTATACATAAATATGTGTCATTACTCAAGTGTTCACAAGATAAATTATTGTGGGGCAAAAAAGGAGGAGAGTATGATTTATTTCTGCCTAGGGAGATCAGGGAAATAGGAATATTTAAGATGGTTTGGGTTTTGTTGTTGTTGTTGTTTTGAGTCATAGTCTCACTCTGTCACACAGGCTGGAGTGTAGCAGCATCCTCATGGGCCACCACAGCCCTGACCTGCTGGGTTCAGGCAGTCCTTCTGCCTCAGTCTTCCAAGTAGCTAAAACTATAGGTGTGCACCACCATGCCTGGCTAGTTTTTTTATTATTATTTATTGTAGAGATGAGGTCTCACCAAGTTGCCCAGGGTGGTGTTGAACCCCCAGACTCAGGCAATCCTCATCTCAGCCTCCCAAAGGGCTAGAATTACAGGCGTGAGCCATGATGCCTGGCCTAAGATGAGATTTGAAGGCTTACTATATGGAATACTTCCCTGAAAGGGAAAATTACTTTAGGAAAGATGGTCCTTGTCAGAATAAATCCTTGAATTTCCTGGCATTTGGAGTCTGTGTCACCAGTTGAGTTATGGTTACAGTGTGAATATTTTCAATAGTTTTACTTGTAAGCATGCATCCTTTCTTTAAAACCATGTCCTTCAGGATTGATTTTGATGGAAGTTTTGATTCACAAACTAAATGGGAGTTCATTGTCCAACTTGCCCATTTCACAGTTGGAAAATCTGAGGACCAAGAGACAAACAGACATGTTAAAATTCATTCATAGCTAAAGGCAGGGTCAGGATTGAACGAAGATTTCTTTAAATCATTAAGAGTATAACAATTGAGTCAAACCAAATACCCCAGAAAGAATCCTAAATTCAATGTAGTTTCTATGTACAAGTGCTCTCTACAGATGAATTTAACAAAAAGTCAATAACTCACAGACTTGTGAGGAGTTCATGAGATACTGCAAGAATTAGCATAGCTTCTAGATTAGTGGGTTAAATGATAGTGCTTAAAAGTATATATCTAGGCCGAGCTCGGTGGCTCAGCCTGTAATCGCAGCACTTTGGGAGGCCGAGGTGAGTGGATTGCCTGAGCCCACGGGTTCGAGACCCGCCT
>NW_007246937.1:241908-378161 GCF_000164805.1 Carlito syrichta
TAGCCGGGCATGGTAGTGCGTGCCTGTAGTTCCAGCTACTTGGAAGGCTGAGGCAGAAGGATCACCGGAGCCCAGCAGGTCGAGGCGCAGTGGCCGGAAGAGGCCACTGCACTCCAATCTGGGTGGCAAAGTGAGACTCCAACTCAAAAAAAAAAAAAAGTATATATCTATGTACTAATAGATATATTAAAGCTTGTGACTGTTACCATATTCAGAAAAAGGTTTTTGCAGATGTAATTAGATTAAAGATGTCAAGATGTGGAGATCATCCTAGGTGATCAAGGTGGACCCAAATCTAGTGACAAGTGTCTTTATAAGATACACACATAGAAAATGATCACTGAGGTATACATTGGAATGATATTGCCACAAGCAGAAGAACACCTGAAAGTCACCAGAAGCTGGAAGAGATAAGGAATGGAATATTCTCTAGATCCTCTGGAAGAAGTGTGGTCCTGCCAACACCTTGATTTCATATTTCTGGCCTCCAGAACTGTGAGACAATGCATTTCTGTTGTTTTGAGCCACCAAATTTGTGGTGACTTGCTATGGCAGCCACAGGAAACTAATACACGAGCTAATAAGCATACAGTATATGCTCAAAAATATATATATAAGTTCCCATCTCCACCTTCCAGAATGCTCATTATGAAAGAATAACTGATGTCTTTATTCCTTTCCTTTTGTTTTTGCTTTGACCAGATAGGAAGAGGGATGGACAATAAGACATTTGACCTATGAGCTCCATCCTGGGCCTTATGATGAACTCTGATGTGCTTCTAGCAAGAATACAGAAATATTAGTGAAAAATCCTCCCAAGAATAGGAGGGCAAAGGAAAGGAAGATGGAAAAACTAGTATCAGCATGATTCTCTTTATTGAACTCTAGTATCAGGCAAATGAAGGTGTGTTGAGCCCTGGTTGGCTGTCTCGACTCTGTCACTAATTCACAGTGTGAGCACAGCTTGAAACTCCTTCTCAGTTTTCTCAATAATGTGAATATAGGAAGACATATAAGATGAAAAATAATTCACCTACTTATATAGGTAATTGCTTTGTTACATATTCTTCCGTCCCCACTTCCCTTGGGTAATAGTCTTGTTTTCATTACTCTGGCATCCAAGGCCCTGCACAATCTCCCAATTCATTTCTCACTATTCCAGCCCCTCACACATTATGCTTCTGCATCAGTGAATGGTTTTGCACTTAATACTGTTTTCCAACTCATAGATGGACTCTTCAGAGACAAAACATCAAGTAGTAACAGAGGGCCTGCTGTGGGTCCATGCTTATTTTTGCCCAGACTCCCTGTAAATCCTAAGCAACCAAGTGAAATCCTAACTTGCAATAAACAAAAGAGATACTTGTGGGAAACATAGGGTCTTAATCACCAATTATAAAACAAGTGAATTTTTGGAATGATATGATTTTCCACTTCATAGTTCAAATCCAATCAATCTTTATCACAATATGCCAAAGTCAGATGAAAATTTATGAGACATCTTTCCATTTTGCCAATATAGAAAACCAAGACCCAGAGAGGAAAGAGATGCTCAACCACACATCATAAGTGAGTAGCAGAGGATGGACTCGGCCCAGAATATCCTGAGCCATGTACCCTGCAGTCTTTTTCAACAGTGTGACCTTCCAATGACCATTGGTGGGGTACTCAATGTAATAAAATATGTCTAAAGGAGATAAAGTGAGGTTATAAAGTTGCAAAACCAGTCTAGCCAACTAACACTGAGCCAACCAGCATTTTCTCCATTCTTTGGGACTGAGGGTGAAGAATCGAGAAGTACCAATTACTGTTAGCTGGATTCCACTAGTACAATTCTTCTCAAAGGCAGGGGTGGGAAAGTATTCCCCTAGTGCCATTTGGCAATGTCTGAAGACAATTTTGGTTGTCACAAAGAGCTGGAAGTTGCTACTGGCATCTAGTGGGTAGAGGTCAAGAATGCTGTAAACATCCTACAATGCACAGAACAGTCCCCCACAACAAAGAATTCTCTAGCCCAAAATGTCAATAGTGTAGAGGTTAAGAACACTATACTGGTAGAATTTCTCTTTTACCAAGACAGTTTCTAATGGGATCAATATCCTGATAATCTATCTCTGCTAGAAATTAGGAAATACTACTTGGAAGGCTGAGGTGGAAGGATCGCCGGAGCCCAGCGGGTTGAGGCTGCGGTGACCAGGAGCGGCCACTGCACTCCAGTCTGGGCGACAGAGTGAGACTCCAACTCAAAAAAAAAAAAAAGGAAATTAGGAAATACTCAAAGGTTTGACGTATATAGGCTTTCAGATACACACACAAAAAAGCTCACTGTAGTCATCTCTACAGATGTTTAAGAAACTAGTATTAATAGTGATCATCTGTGGCAATATTAATTTTTAAAAATCTGCCCAGAAGGTCAATATTTGGATCTTTTAGGAGTTGCCACACTGTTTTCCACAGAGACTGTACTAGTTTACAGTCCCACCAACAGTGTAGAAATATTCCCTTTTCGCCGCATCCTCTCCAGCATCTGTTGTTTTTTGAATTATTGAAGATGGCCATCCTGACTGGAGTTAGGTGTATCTCAGTGTAGTTTTAGCTTGCATTTCTTTGGTGACTAGTGAGGTTGAACATTTTTTCATCCCCCTGTTGTGGGAAAACAGAGAGACCATGACACCGAGGCTATCTTAGGAAGCAGTGTTTTACTAGCACCAGTGTGACTCAGTGGGTTAATTCTCCAAGGTTAAACAACCCAGAGAAAGAGGAGAGGGGTTTTATATGTTAGTTTAGGTAAGGGAGGGAATCGAGTTGTATGGCTATGCATTTTTCTTTGGAATTTGCAAAGTTGTATTTAGCAAAACCAGATTTTCAAAGAACAAATTGTTTCCAGGATATACATGACAAGCAGGGGTTGTAAACCGATAACATCACAAAGAGAGGATGGGGTGGTGGTAAGGTTGTGAATTGATTACTATCTTGCACTTACAGGAAAGCCACTTGTGGCTATTTGGTTTTCTCACATCCCATGTCTAGCAGGCTTAGAGCTTGCAGATTTATTTTTTTAAAAGAGTAATTTTAACTGTTTTTAGTCCCTCTCTGCCACATCCCTACTGGGAATATACCCAGAATAACTCAAATCACTCTATGAAAACGATACCTACACACATATATTTATCGCAGCATTGTTCACAGGAATAAGAACATGGAACCAACTGTGCTGCCCATTAAAAGAGGATTGGATTTTTAAAATGTGGTACATATACATGATGAAATATTACACAGCCATAAAGAAGGACAAAATCATGAACTTCACAGCAACCTGGATGGAAATAAAAGAACTGAGTATTACATGCTCTCACCCATAAGCAGTCATTGAACAATTATCATAATACTATAAGAAAAGGATTGGCAGTAGCAGGAAACTGCCCTGGTGGGGAGGCAGGACTGGCAGTAGTAGGAATCTGCTGGGGGATGGGGGACATATCTCATCAACATGGGTACCTGTATAATGAACATTTGCATACCTAACCCTGAATTGTACCCCACACCTTTAAAATAAAAAAATTAAAAGAGAAAAAAAAACTGCCCAGTATCATTTTTCCTCTTTATCTCTTCTTCTGGCAAATTATTCCTCTGTCCTATATTAAACGGAAAGGGTTGTGACCAAGGTCTAAACAATTTGAGCATCTAGTGTTGGACTCAATGACCAACCCAAGGTTGGATAGGAGATTAAACCAGTGTCCATGATAATCGAGAGATCTTCTCTTTTTTGCTGGCTTAGGATGTTGAAACGATATGAAGCTGGGTTCCTGGTGGCATCTTTCTCATTACATGAAAAAGGCCTGTGTGGAGGGGGAAAGAATACAGTCATCAAAAATGACAAACAGGCATTAACTGTATGTTCCAGTTATAACGACTACCGGTTTGGATTCCCAAAGTCCTGATTCTTAAGGTTCTTGCTTCAAATCTGCAAGCTACCCTAAAATCCAGTTGCAAGAGCTAACAATTCTCTTTTTTTGGCAAAAGCTGATTTGAGTTGAATTTTTGTCACTTGTAGTGGAAAGAGTTCCAACTAATAAACTCACATTTATAGACCATTTGAGAGTTAGTTAAGTGTTTTCACATTTGTGATCTTATTTGTGCCTCACAAAAAGCCTATGCTATTTCTATCTAGCAAGGAAGCTTTGTCTCATTGGCATGTATGAAAACTAAAACCCAAAGTGACCATCCCAAACCCATCACTATGATGTTAAAAATGGTGGAAACTCTTCATAGGAAAACAAAAGTATATTCTTAGAGTCAAATAACACAGTAGAATGTAGTAGAACAACAATAATTGAATAATAAACACATATAGAGTGCTTACCATCTACCAAAATCTGCTTAAGTGCTTTGTATACATCAACTCATAAATCCTCATGACAACTTATGATAATTGGTACAATTATTTTCTGCATTTTACAGATGAAAAATAAAAACATTTGAGTAAATGATTCAAGGTCCTCTAGATAATGACAGAACCAGGATCCAAACTCAAAGCCCTGGTGCTCAACCACTGCACCATACTGAGTCTAAGAGTAGCCATGTAATTTGATCCAAATCATCTCCACATACGGCTAGGATGGGGTAGAACCAAGATATTAATCCTAATCTGTCTTTTTTTTAAATTGGCACACAGTACCCCCTCCCATTCTCGACAATGGCAGGATTAAACTAAATTAAGTATTTAAATGCCAGTATTTAAACGCAGATCTCAGTATTTAAACGCAGATCTTTATACTCTAAGACTAATGGTAATGTCCTCTTAGACATTCATTTAATACATATTTAATGAACACTTACTATATATCAAACACTTTGGAAAACTGCTGGGAATGAAGAATGGGGATGATACCCACTGAGACTTATTGAATTGCAAATCTATTCTTATCCTTGAAGAAGATGAGATTCATTCTCAAACACAGCTTAGGGATGTAGGAGTTTGAGAAGGAGAATCATCTGCCTGTTATTAGGGAAAGACAAGAGACCTTCCTTCATCAGCTCCAGAAACAAAGTTAAAAATATGCTGGTTCACAGTTCATAGCAAAAGTTATATCTGTCATACCCAAATCCCTTTTGTTCCAAGAACACATGTGGTAAGGATGGTGAGGATTTGTTTATGTCATGGCTTACTAGTAGTAAATATGGGCTGAGGGATAGTCCTCTGTCCCCTTTTATGTTATGCCACTGGAGAAAAAAAAGGGAACAAAAAAAGAAGAAAATTTTGAGTCAGAGGAAGTTTTGAGTCCAACAGATGGTTTTCACAGAGATGAGAAAACTATCATTATGTTGGCAGAGAAAGGCAAAATATTTAAGGATGAAATTCATTTTACAATCTTTGGAAATATGATATGAAAGAAATAAATACAAAATAAGGACTATTTCAAAGGCTTTTACAAATTTCAAAACACTTATTTCTGGAGATTTTTGTATTGGATGATATGCAGTCTCAGGAAGTTTATATCTATCTCTGATAATTTCACACTATAACCTGTCACCTTGATTCCAAGATTGAACAGAAGGAATATTACACACAAACACACATAAAGCCCAAAGGTCAGTTTTACAGGGTAGGAGAATTTCTGAAGTTTAAGATGACTAACAGAAACAACCTTGGCTCGAAAGGGGTATTTGTCAATTTTAAGGACAGATGTTTGCTTGTTAATGAAAAAAAGGTACTAATGAAAAGAGTTTGATAAAAGCAACTCCTTGAGTTGAAATTATTTCTCCCTAAAAACTAGATATTAGTTTGTCCCTCTAAAATAAGGTGAGTACATTGGAACTCAGAGGACAATATTATTTACTCAAGGTTAAGCAACAAGTAATCGGTACAACTGGGAGGATGAGTTTTTCACATACTCAAATTCATTGTTTCTAAAGCCTACTATATTGTCTTTCCCCAAAATGGTGACTCCTTGCATATTCCCTGTTTTGGTGGTTGGCAGCATTGTCCACCAGTCAGGACGTGACATTCGGATTGTCTCACCTCCCTCATTCAGTCTATCACCAACTCTCAGAGACCCTAGTTCCATACTCTCTTTGACACCCCTCAATAGTCTTGGCCCCTCTTGTCTACCTAGGTTATTGTTAATGCCGCCAATCTGGTAGCTCTTTCACCATCTTATTCCCTCCCTCATACAACCACCAGACCTGAATAAAACGTAAATTCTACAGTGCCACTTGCCTGCTCAGAGCCCACATTACCAACAGAATAAAGTGTAAGCTTCTGGCTGAGCACAAAACCCAATTTCTTCTGGTACTGCCTCGCCTTCTCAGCTCCTTTCTCTCTCTCTCTCTCTCTCTCTCTCTCTCTCTCTCTCTCTCTCTCTCTCTCTCTCTCTGCCTTGTTACCCTCTAGATCACAAATTGCTTTAGTGTTTCCTGATGTCCTGTGATGTTTTTCATCTCTGGGCACTTGCTCAGGCTGTTCTTCCGCCTAAACTGCTATGCCTTATGCTCTTTCTCCATGAATAACTTCTCCTCATTCATTAAGACTCAACTTATTCATCTTTTCTATTGTTTATGTGTTTTCCAGAAAGTTTTTGCCGAAGCCCTACACGCCCTACCTTGAGGGTCCAATATATGCCTGTGTTTCTCCTCACATTTAGCATGTTGATTAGCCTTATCTCTTTATGCATGTCTCTTCAACCAGATTGTTAGCAAAGGCAGCAATGACTCTGCTCTAGAATAAATGCTTCTAACAGAACAAACCCACAATGAGATCTCCTGTCACCTCCTTTACATAACACTGCCATTGTCTCACTGGTTAAATCTCTCTAGTGTTTGAAGTAAACAATGATAAGACATTATCTATGTGAATGGAAAAATGGAAAATAAAATGATAGGAACACCTCATCAACTAGCACATACTTTAAGTATGTCTAAAGTTGTTTAGAGAGAATTATTGCCAAACAAGAATCTTTCTGGCACTTGCATTTTTCTAAATCTCTTGGCCTGTCATTTCTCAAGTAAGAGTTTTATATATAAAATGTCAAATTCATCTGACAAGAACTTTTTTTTATCCTTTTTGGTTTTGACTTTCTATTGCTGAACAAATAAAATGAAAACTCCTTAGCTGGGTTTCAAAGATCTGCATAGTCTGACTCAAGACTACCTTCCTAGTCCTATAATCTACCATTCTCTCCTTAGGAATACCCTCATATTGTCCCAGCCCAGTGCTTTTTACTCCAGTCTTCACTTCATTTTCCTCTTACACATACAAAAATAATAGATGTGTGCAGGGGTAAGGTTGAAGAGGAGATGTCAGTCCATAGTTAGAATTTATCTGATAATAACATCACTCTTTTCTTTCTATAAAAACAGAGAAATAATTCTCCTCTAAATAACTTTTTTTAGATCTTTCTCTAATACCCCTTTTTATCACAAAATTCATTATATGGCTCAGGCCAGACTTATATGTGTAGGAAGACAAGACCTATTCTCACTTGAGAAAAGAGAACTAAGATTTACTCTGTCCTATTGTGTGCCAAATGTAGCACGTAGTTTATGTCATTAACCTTTCTAGCAATCCTTGGAGATAGACATTAGTCCTCTATTAAAGTAGAGGAAACCAAGGCTCAGAGGAATAAAGTAGCTAAATATTTTCAAATTAGAGTCAATATTTAAATATAATCACTCGAATCCAAAAACCCATTTCCCCTCTAATATTGGATCAATAAGGTGTAAATGAAAATGAGTTCTTGAAGTATCTAAAGCTTAAGCAGCCACAAATTTCACTATCATTGTTATCACAAGGTGCACTTTACATTGTAGGATCCTCGGAGAAGAGGATAATAGTTATCAAGAACTCTACCGAGCATCTGAATTAAAGGATTAAAAAAGCACTGGAAAAAATAAAGAAAAAACAGAATGGAGTGTGAGAGTGGGCTGTGTTAAGAAACAGTGTCCTCTTCCTAAGGAAGGAGCAACACGTGGAACAATGCAGCCAGGACAACAGGGTGTGACTGCACACAGTGAGGGGTTTGGCAGGGAGGCCTGAATAGCTGCAGACTTTAGAGCAAATGACTGATTCCAAGTATCTGAGCCATGGAGGCATCTGGCCCAAAGGACATTCTTGGAACCGGGGACTGCAGAAGACAGCAGAAATAAGTAAAAACCAAAATAAATCATGGGCTCCATGTGTTGGGGCTCGCAGGAATGCTTTGACTTTGGAGCCACTTTTTACATTGGCACCAGGATTTTTCCACAGAAGTCCAATCCCAAGTTGCAATTTCTTACTCGAGAGTTATTAGGAATCATGTTGGAAACAGGTTACAAAACAGGGAGACTCCATTTCACCACATTATCTTGGAGGCCAGATCTACCTAATCTTTTATTTATTTTTGTTTTTGTTTTTGTTTTTACTGGAAGAGCATATGTCAGCTATTTGTCCAGTGTCTCTTAGTCTTAAAGAACCACATCCCCATCTATACTACACTTCCCAGCCCCCTTGCTGGCTCACTTCCCAATAGAGACCTGAAACAGGAGAAACTGACAGGCAACTAGAAGTTGGCAAGATGAAGAGAACTCTTCCTATTCCAAATCCAAATAGATGCCTCCAGAAGAAAACACAGTGATAGTTTCAGCCTCTAGCTCTCTTCCACATTCTTAGTACCTACAGCACGATGCCTCACTAAAGACCAGCACCATCAGGCCCACCAAGTCTGAGCTCAAGTGTTCAGTTCACATCTCAGAGTTCTGAGCTCTGGCATTAGTGTGACTTCACATAAAGTACCAGCCTTGGGGCACTTTCCAAGATGTCTAAGGCCTGGTCATAGGACACCCCCACTCAGAGGTTGAAGCACCAATTATTTATTATAAGGCACATGTACCCTCTAGAAATTATGAAAATCAGCCATGCAGTGTTTCTCCTCTGTGCTTTCAAGATCTCCTACCACCACCTTCCTCTTTTTGTTCTCCCTGCCTGAGGGAGGTAGGTACTTCCTGCAGTTACTAATGTCAGGATTAGCTCAGCACCTCCTGTTGCTACATCAGCTTTCTGATACATGTGTAATCAATTCCCTATATTAAGTCCTTTCTCTTTGAAATTCATGGTGTTTTCTCTATTTTCCTGACTGAAACCTGATAGATATAGAAGATATCCATATCTTAAATGCAGGCTTGTCAAATCTCTTGCAAGGACAATTATATACAATTAAAATATTTTAACTTCTAAAGAAAGAAAACTATCCTATCAAGTTGTCATCTCTGTCAACAACAAGAGAGAATACTCTAGCCCCATGGGTGCAAAAGCTTTGTTTCTTCATTGGTTCTTAAATGAACTTGATCTTGTCCTCAGAAATATACCAGACAAAAATATCTAAGGCTCAAGGGACACAATTTTGAATAAATCATAATCTCTACCCCTCAGAGAGCCTATAATTATGGGGAAAGAGCTCAGCTATTATGCCATATGGGAGAAATATACTAAATCAACTAAAGTCCAGAGAAAAACAGAGAAAGAAGCCTGCAAACTTGGCAGAGAACACACCACCTTATCTGAGTCTTGAAGAAGGTATCAGTCTTGTTGTTTTTGTTTCTCAATTAGAAGAAGCAGATATCAACTTTGAATTACTTGGGAGGGAAGACAAAGCATATGTTGGGAGATTATGAGTAAGCTTATAGAGTCAGGAGAGAAGATTGGAAGAAATTTGAAATAGATGGAAACTAAGTAGATGGGGGCAGAAAGGGCCTAATACCTGGACCCAGAGGCACAGCTGGAATGAACGAATCCATACAATGTATGCATTGTCCTGGAAAAGGTCCAATTGGCCTAGCTTGAGTCAATGCCCATTTCATGACTGTACCAAATGGATGAGAGGAAGGATCAGCAGGGCATCCCTGCTGACAATGGGGATATATAATTCCCTAAAGATAAATTAGGATGCTCTGGGCAGAAGGAATAGATGATAAGTACATGAAAAAGAATAGGGCTAGGAGAAATAAAACAGAGAAGTGTTCATGGCAAAAATGAGTGAGAGTCCTCTAGTTAGAGAAAAATAGGATGGTCATTGCAGACAGACAGAGTAGCATGAATAAAGTTTTTGTGGTGAGAAAGACATAGCAAGGGAACCTAAACTCCTGAGGCCACAAAATGGAGTTGAGATTGCTGATGAAAGCAGGAATCAAGGGATGAAAGATTACAGGCATGTGAAGTCTACAAGATCCAAGACAGGATTCTCAGCAGTTCACCTACCTCTTGAGGTTGTACAAGTATGCATTTTTGCCTGTTTTTTTTTTTTTCTCCCAGCAAAACATTTCCAACATTGCAATCTTAACAAGAATATTTTCAGTGAAATAGAGGGGACAGAACCTGACTGGGAGTGGGCTACAGAAAGAAAGGGCAGTGAGGAGGTGAGACTAGGGAGAGAAAAAAACTGTATTATTAAGTACCAGTTACCGCCACAAGCCAAGGTTGGATAAGAGTTCAGGAAGGAAAGGTTTCAGTGGAAGCACTAAAGAGAGTGTGTGGCACTGAAGAGAATGTAAACAATACACCCCTTGTCATCAGTGTCCTTTCTATTTATCATACATGGAGGCAGGCTAGCCTCAGCAGCAGAGCAAACACTTTGTAAAAATATCTTAAAAATGAAACATGAGTTTTCATAAACTCCCTAAACTTTAAACTGCTCCAGGCTAACAAGTTTTTTTTTCTTTCACTTTTGTCCCAAACGTCTAACTTTTTTTTTTTTTTTTGAGTTGGAGTCTCACTCTGTCGCCCAGACTGGAGTGCAGTGGCCACTCTCGGCCACTGCACCTCGACCTGCTGGGCTCCAGTGATCCTTCCGCCTCAGCCTTCCGAGTAGCCGGAATTACAGGCATGCGCTACCACACCCGGCTGATTTTTTGATTTATTATAGAGATGAGGTCTCGCTGCCCAGGCGGGTCTCGAACCCGCGGGCTCAGGCAAACCACTCACCTCAGCCTCCCAAAGGCGCGGGATTACAGGCTGAGCCACCGAGCCCGGCACAAATGTCTAATATTAGATAGACCCTCAAAGAAGCCTTTGGAATAAATTGATTAACTAATTGAATGATAAGCTGAACCAAAGTTTGTTTAGAATGTACCGATAATTATTATGTTACCAAAAAATTACATGTTATGAAGACATATGTATTTGAACAGAAGTAAGCTACTTTGATAACTGTTCTCCAACTTGCTTTTTCTGCTTAATATACTGTGGGGACCTTTCTCTGACAGTTTAGCGTGGCTTTAAATCAAATAATTAAAAACCAGAGAGGACTCAACTTAAGATTATACTATATTTCACTACATATCTGAACCACTCTACAGCTCAGTAAATCAATGATCAAAAAGGTGAAATGACCTTCCCAAGGTTACACAGTGACTTGAGAGCAAGACTAGGTCCTCCTGTCAGATGTCCTGACTTCCCCCTGAGGCGTCTGACGTCTGTCCCCATCAATGCTGGGAAAGAAAGCATGATTGCTTGCGACCACACAAGAGCTAGACTCTGTGAAAGGTGAGCAAGCCCCTTCCCAAAGGTGTGTGGAAAAGTGCTCGCTATGGCAGCAGTTTTCACACAGAGCTTTTTGGAGGGAACTGAGAAGACAACAAAGCTGCTGTTTTATCTGAACAGTCAGCTTTAACTTGCCTAAAAAAAAAAATGTGAAGCTTTCATTTGTCCAAAGAGTTCTGGCTGCTGTTTCTCTCCCTAAAATCCATTGCAGTGATCTCTGAGGATGCTAAAAGAGTAGTAAGATGAGTCAGCAGAGGTTAGATAGTGAATCATGGAGAAAACAGAACCAATGTATCAAGTTGATTACCACTGAGACTGTAGGTGACTACTTATGAAAATAAGACACAAGCCCTGGCAGTTACCTAAATGCGAGAGAGGAAAGAACCTGGCACCAGTATACTCAGGGTTGTATCCAACACCCTTTCTTTCAAAACACAAATAACCAACAAGTCATGAATATCCTCTATTTCTTTCCCTTATTTAACTATGTGCAGAACAGTGTTGTCAGAAAACACTGCTATGGTCAGATGTTGGGTAGCCTTCTGAAGGGGGCAGATCAACATTAGAGCCTGGCTGGGGCTGACACTGACACCAATCAGCCACTTCCCCATTGGGCACCTGGAAGCAGATAATTAGTGTCTCTCCCACTTGTGAGGCCAGGCCTCTTGACCTCTTTCTCGAGGAGCCAGAAAGGGACTTATTAATTTGAGAAAGGCTAATAAAATTATCAGAAGATTCTTGTACATTTCCCACTGCATGGAATATAGCCATGGTACAGTGGAAAAAGCAGAAACTCTAGAGTTAAGACAAAACACTCTGAGCCTCAATTTCCACATCCATAAAAACAGATTAACATTTACTCCTATTAAGGGCTTTTGTGAGAGTAGGAGGAAAAAAATTACATAAAATGACAATACTTAGTAGGCACTTGGTTAATGATCCTCCCTTCTCCTTGAAAGAATTAACCTAGAAGCTGGCACAGTGACTACACAGAAAGCATGTCATTTTTTTTTACAAAATAATAAATAATTTATTATGAGCTTTTATCATTGTTCAAATGCTCACAACTGAACTAGGCACCACAAATGTATAGGTTACATTTTGCTCCTTAAAAAAAAAGTTAAGGGGAAAATGACTAGTAGAGAGAAAATAAGGCTTCAGCATCATGAATATTTAGATCTGGAAAGTTGAAACTGCTAAGGGAACACAGGTTATGATGTCTTCTCCAGGGTCAAGGAAGGCTTCCTGGAGAGAATGATGTTTAAATGAGTAGCTATAGCATACATAAGAGTTAATCACCTGAAAAAAAAGAAAAGACAAGTGAGAGATGTTCAAGCATTTGCTCATTCATTCATTCAATAAACAAGTCCTAAGTATCTAATATGTTCTAAGAACTATTCTAAACACTGGAGATAGAGTATTAAACAAGACAGACAATGTATTTAATCTTTTGGAGTCAACAATCCTGCTGGTTTACCTCTAATAAATGATCAACAAAATATCAGAAAGTTATTCATGCCATGAAGTAAATAAAGCAGAGTTTAATGGACAGAAGCTACTTTAGATTTCATGCTTAAAGAAGACCTCTCCAAGGAAATCCCACTTTATTTGAAACCTGAGAGAGGAGCAGAAGCCAACCAGGCAGTGATATGGATTGGTAACATGCAGATAGAGACTGTGGAAGCCATTTTGTACAAGAGCCGCCCTGTGTTAACCTCCCACCGACCCATGAACAGCCTACAATCAAGGTTCAACATTAACCAATCAGAACTTCCTCATTTGCAAGACAGGAACCCTAATGCATGACAGGAATCCTAAAACTCACCCTAACTGAAGAGAAAGCAAAACTCTACTGGGATGACACTTCAGGCCACTGGTTCAGTGCAGACAACCCCCTTATCACTATTCTACCTGCTGCCTCCCTTGCAGTGTACTCAATAAACTTGTTTTCCTACTCTAATCTGACTTAGGCAAATTATTTCACCACCTGCCACTCTGGCTTCTGGTCACCACCCAATGTGAAGTTCTTACATTTAGAATAAGTATGGCATATTCTGGGTATAAAAATAAGGGACTATGGCTGTCACAGGGAGTTCAAGGAGGACATCAAATGGTGAGAAGAAGGAAGGCAGGGCCAGCTCCTGTAAAGTCAAGTAGGAAGGGTGAGATGCTTGAATTTTATTCTAAATATGATGCGAGGCCCTTGAGGTTTTAGCAGGGGAGAGATGTGGTCTGGTTTACATATATAAGGGTCACTCGTGTTCTTGTGAGAGAATAAAATAGCAGCATGTGCAAAAGCTCCAAATGAGAGAAGACATGAGCTTGTGAAAAAGAAGGGAGGGAGGGAAGTTGGGAGGGAGAGAAGGAGGCAGAGAGGGAAGGAAAAAAGGGAGGGATAAAAGAAAGGAAGAAAGAAGAAAATGAAAGGAAAGGAATGAAAAGGGAAGAGAAAGAAGGGAGGAAGAAAGGAGGAGGGTAGGAGAAAGATAATTATTTATTCCATCTGGAGAAAGGATTTTGAATAAATGAGCATCCAGAGATGATCCTGAAGATGATGGCTGCCCTCTGACTCCAGGGACTTGGGTGCTGTCTTAAAAATTTGGACTTTAATCCAGTGGTAATGGATGCTATGGAAGCATTTACAGAGGGAAGTCAGATTTCTGTTTTAGAAGCACATCAGTGACAGAGTTGGCTCTACAAACTAGAACTTGACTGAAAAACTTCTTCACTCAGCGGCTGAATTTCTGTTGTGTAAACAACATGTATGTACAGAGAGGTGCATGCAGGTGAAAATGAGGGGTCGGAGGATGGTCTCTGCACTCATTAAATCAGAGAAGCTGGGTGTACACAGTTGTAGAAAAAATCAAACATCCCACAGCAGGACTCTAGGGGCAACATATGGACCTCTCATGGCTCTCCTTGGCCAAGGATGTTCTGGGATGCCACATCCTCCTCAGTAGGGTTTCTCAAAGAAGTCACAGAGTGTTCAGAGCTGGAAGAGATGAGAGTGATTATTATCTCATCCAGGCCTATCATTTTACAGATTAAATTAGTCTCCTTTTTCCCATCAGCCATATGGCTCTGAGGTTAGTTTCTCCAAGGCTCAGCCACAAAGGCTGGCTATTTTTTTTAAGCCCAGAGATATTGCCAAAAATGACTGTCTCTGTCCCCACCACAAATAATCTCCTTTTGTTCCTCAGTCTGAAATGCCATGGGTTGTATTTTTGATTTCCCATGACAGGGCTTTCTCGTGCAGCAAGCCAGGCACCCACTGCCTGGTAGAATAGGGTTCTACATGGCCTAGCAGCAGGGGAAGTAGTACCCCTTTTTCAATAAGTTCATTTAGGAAGCAGGTCTTGTCCCCAAGGACACAATTTCCTTCTGTGGCAATTCACTGTTGCCAGTGTTTGTTTGGGGATAAAATCTCCAAACAAACACTGAAGCATTGTGTTCACATCTTTTATATTAATACGATCTCTCTAACTAGTGTTGGGAGCCACGGATGTTGGCACCCTAAAGTTCACTGAAAAATCACAGGCATGAGATAAGGTTAATAGGAGAAAATGCATACAAATGTTATTTAATGTGTATATGAGGCAGGTTAGCCAGTGTAGTTTAGACACAGATAGATGAGTTTCTTGCAGGCAGGTCTAAATTAAAATAGGGTAAGCATTCAGGGATATTTCTTTTTCTTTTTTAGATTAGGAAATACAGTTTATTTAAAAACTAAATTAGAACAAGATAGAGAAAGAGGAGATTCACCTCCCTAAGGTAGGGGAGGGGGCCAAAGCTTAAGAAAACATGGCCTGGCCATAGCTCAAAGATCACATGGCCACACCATAGCTTAGCAAGGCAGTGGCCCAGACATTTTTCTTATCTGTACATGACCTTCACTTGACCAACCAGTCATATCAGACCTGACCACCTTGTGGTTTGGAGTATGGACCTAACAGTGCAATAAATCACATAAACAATAGGGAATTACCAAAAACACAGAAAAGATGTTCTAATAAAAGCCCAAATCTAGTCAGACAGTAACTTTTATTATTTAGGTCTTTGTGACTTTAAAATGTTGAAAGATAGTAATCAAAACTTGTGACCACATACCTGCAGCCTTCCACTCTTAGCTTAATCTTCATTGTAAAAGTATATAAAGCTTCTTGTCTGTTAGGTCATACTCCCAGCGGAGCCTCCAGAAGGTTAGGTCGGGCTGCTGGGGGTATGGATGTCTGGTGTGCAACTTGGTGCCATGCGAAAGATGCAAAGAATTGCACAAAAGTTAAAATATGGTTCATTTAGAAAGTAAATTAAAGAGAGAGAAGAGAGAGGAGAAAGAGGAGATTCACCTCCCCAAGGTAGGGACCAAACCCAGGAAACATGGTGACAGCCATAGCTTCAAGAACACCTGACCACATCAGAGTCTAGTAAAGCTAGCTGCTCATGGTTAAATATTTTTAATCCTTCCCTTTGATGAGGAAAGGTCATTAAGGTGATTGAGTAGTGGTCTGATCTACATTATCATGAAGGGACAGGTAAACACAGGTACTAATGGCAGGTGATGGACACCAGGCAGGTTAGGTTAGGTTAACCAGGTTAGGTTAACTTGTGTCTTATGAGTGGAGGCAAAAACTTGAAATAGAAAAGCTAATTAGTACAAAACAAGCTGGGGAGGGGGGCTGTAAAACAATTATAACATTTATCAATAGCCTTCTCTGATAAACTAGTTCAGTCCTTGGCTAGTGAGTAGAGGATAAGTTAAGTGCTAGAAATACATGAGTTAAGTGCTAGAAATACATGAGAGTTAGGCAATGTTAAAATGGTTGCTCATCAGGTATATTAAACCCATGTTATGCCCTTTAATTACCAAAGGCAAGCACGCACTCTCTTTTAAGCACCCATGCTCTCCCATGAGCATGTCCTTTTCTTTCTAATAAATTATTTCTTAAAGTATACTTTGGATTTTCTCTAAAATTCTTTTCTATGGCAAAATCAAGAACCCACAGAGCAACACACTGTGCTCCACATGGTATCATATACATTGGCACCTTCAGAATGAAGACCCAACTTCCCAATGAGTTACAGAAACTTAAATACTATCTTGTGGTTAAAGAAAGATTGGGGAGCCAAGCTCAGTGGCTCAGCCTGTAATCCCGTGCCTTTGGGAGGCTGAGGTGAGTGGAATATCTTAGCCCACAGGTTCGAGACCCACCTGGGCAACTTGGCGAGACCTCGTCTCGACAATAAATCAAAAATTAGCCAGGTGTGGTAGTGCGCACCTGTAGTTCCAGCTACTTAGAAGGCTGAGGCGGAAGGATTGCCGGAGCCCAGCGGGTCGAGGCTGCGGTGGCCGGGAGCGGCCACTGCACTCCACTCTGGGCAACAGAGTGAGACTACAAATCAAATTTAAAAAAAAAGAAAAAGAAAAAAAAAAAGATTGGGGGGTTGAATTCTGGGAAAACAGGTTACAGAAGGGGAGAGAAGAGGAATTCTATTGAGGGACAACACATAGTTAGGACAATGGATGGATGGAGGAAACAGAGAATGACTTGCAAATTGTTGTTTGTGGAAGCGGAATAAACTTGAGAGACAGGCACTATTTTGTAAAAGGGTTGGGCCAGGGCTGATTATATTCTTCCTCTCCTTTTCTGATGACAGGTAGAGGAAGCAGCTTGAGAGAGATAGTTGAGGGGGGAAGGTCAAAAAGGAAGAAAGTCATTATATTTTGTAATGAATTTCTTGCACCTCTATACTAGTCATCTACAAAACATTAAAAGTGTACCTAATTGCCAGCCACTCTGCTTGTCACTAATGTCACAACAATAATGATACAGCCCTGCCTTAGAAAGCCTGTGATTTAGTGATTTTTATTGAAATTAGAAAAACCTAAAACAAATATTAAAATCTTAAAATACATGAGCATCAACCTCAACTTTTCTTCAGAGATTCATAACATCTAACTAACATCTAACAAACTTTATACTACCTAAGAGAATAAGTGCAATTTTAGCTTCTAAAGAACTAGAGTTTTACCTAATACACAAGTATCTCTTGAGCAGTATAATTTTTATGCTTGGTTACCAGCACATAGTTTAAATGCTCAGCAATTGCTTGTTGTAACATATATGGCAGATCTATCCAAGGGGAGTTGCAATGGGGAATTAAGTTTATGGGTAGGAATAAGGTTTACAGCCCAATCTCATGTTAATCATCACTATCAGTCCCATGTTGTTAATAAAGGAACTGATGGTTAGAGAGTCAGAAACCTAACCAAGCTTAATCAAGCAGTAATTTCCACCACTCTCAACATTGTCATCACCATCATGAATACTATAGTCATTAATTATTGCATATTATTATAGTAGTAGAAGCTATTTATTATTTATTTATTTATTTATTTAATGAACAGTCACCCAATGCCTGTTACGTATAAAACTCTGAATAGGACGCAGTTCCTGCCATGAGGGAGCAGGACCAAAAAACAACTGAAGTACTAATATACTCTACAACATGAATGGACCTTGAAAAAATGTGGGAAGTGAAAGAAGTCAAGTTCAAAAAGTCACATATTGTGTGATTCCATTTACATAAAATATCCAGAATGGGCAAAATCCACAGAAACAGAAAGTAGATTATTGAGTTATCAGATATTAAGAGGAGGTACTATGGCAATAACTGCTAATGGGGATGGAATTTCCTTTTGGGTTAATGCAAATGTTCCAGAACTAGATAGCAATGGTGGTTGCACAACTTTGTCAATAGACTAAAACCCACCAAACTGTATAGTTTAAAAGGAAGAATTTCTTAAGAATTTTTTAAAAGATGGTGTGTGAACCATATTTCAATAAATCACGTTACTAAAATTTGAAGAGTAAGTGTGATAAAATGTCACTGTAGAAAAGCTGTTGGGTGGTGTAGGGTACATAAGTACTATGAAGATAACTTCAATTTTATTGAGAATCTATTATGTGCTTATGTGTTTCATATGGTACTAAATGATTTTTTCCTCTCTCACTTAACCTTAACAATAGCACTCATTATTTCATTCATTCAGCAATAATTGGTGGGGACTGGGAGGGGGGGCCAAAATGTGCTTGGGTATATGGCTCTTAACCGAAACCAAGTTTTCTGACCTCTATTCTACTGAGGAGGGGGTGACATGTATACTAAAAAAAAATGAAACAGAATCAAGGATCACAAAGTGAAGATGACTGGGGAGTTGAGGAGCCTGTGTGTGTGTGTGTGTGTGTGTGTGTGTGTGTATGTGTGTGTGTGTGTCTGGGGAGTTGAGGAGCCTGTGTATGTGTGTGTGTGTATGTTTGTGTGTGTGTGTGTGAGAAAGAGAGAGAGAGAGAGAGAGAGAGTTGGTCAAGGAACTCATATCTGGGGACTAATACCTGAGCAAAGACTTCAATGAAGTAAGAGAATGAGCCATGTGAAAATCTGTAATGTGAAAGTTTTCAACAGAAGGGATAAAAGTTATGGGGTAGGAGTGAGTTTGCCACGTTTAAGTAGCAGCATAAAAGTCCGCCCTGCTGAAGCAGAGAAAATAAGAAGAGAGTGGCAGAAGGTAAGCTCAGAGAAAGAGACAGGTCAGATGCCACTCAGGAATTTATAAGACATGGTCATGGCTTTGGATCCTATCCCACTTTTGAAGGAAATCTGTGAGAGAGTTTAGAGAGAGGTGTTACGATTTATGTTTTCAAAAGATTACTCTTAGAATTGTAGTGAAAAGACCACAGGGAAACAAGAACAAGAGCAAGAAGGTATCAACTGGAAGAAAAATATCTGTAGTTTAAGGATTATATAAAGACTTGGCCTTTCATTTCAATCCATGATACACAAGTAACAGAAGGTGGCAAAAAATGGTCAGTTCTGGATATGTTTCAATAGCAGGGCTGATGGGTCTTATGAATGGAGTGAATGTGAGAACTGAGGAAAGTAAGCAACCAGATAAAGCTGGTTGACCCACCATGTCCTGTTAAGGGAGAAATCAGAGGAAGAGCAAGTTTTGGGGTAGCAGAAATCAGGAAGTCTGTTTGGTAGAGGTTAACCACTTGTTAGACATCCAAGTAGAGATAAAGAGGAGACACAGATAAAGGTTTAGAGCTCAAAGAAGATATCCATGCTAGAGACTAAATTTGGGGCAAAAACATATAGGTAATATTTATAGACAAAGGACTGGATGAAAATACCTAAGAAACCAGAGGAAAGAACAGAGGAAAAGGAATGAAAAAGCAGGGGAGAGGAGGATAAAATCCCTGGAAACTCTATGACTCAGTGGTCAAGCAGAAGAGTAAAGGCCAAGGTTATATTCTAGAAGGAAATACTAGAATATCAGGAGAGAAAGAGAAATGAGTGATGTTCCTTCGACAAAGTGAAGAAAGTGTTTCAAGAAGAAAAACATGATTATTAGGATCAAATATTACTTAGAAGTTGAATAAATGAGAAGAGATGAACCATTGCTATTGGCACCATAGAGGTCATTCCTGAGAATGAGAGATGGGATTAGGTTACTGGAGTTTGAAAACAGAGGGAAAAAATATGACATAGTCATGCTGGAAATTTGGAGCAGGGGTCACTTGGGTAAATATAGACAGATTGCCTGAGGGTACTGAGTGTCCATTTTAGATGCTTGTTTTATATTTAAAGCGAGATTTTTCAGCAGCATTGTGTTTTCTTTTTTTGTTTTTGTTTTTGTTTTTGTTTTTTTGAGTTGGAGTCTCACTCTGTCGCCCAGACTGGAGTGCAGTGGCCGCTCCCGGCCACCGCAGCCTCGACCTGCTGGGCTCCGGCGATCCTTCCGCCTCAGCCTTCCAGGTAGCCGGAATTACAGGCATGCGCTACGACACCCGGCTGATTTTTTGATTTATTGTAGAGATGAGGTCTCGCTGCCCAGGCGGGTCTCGAACCCGCGGGCTCAGGCAATCCACTCACCTCAGCCTCCCAAAGGCGCGGGATTACAGGCTGAGCCACCGAGCCCAGCGCATTGTGTTTTCTAACCTCTGGTGTTAATGAAAGGAGATGGTCAGAGGTAGAATGCTTGAAATCTAAATCTTGAAAATATGCAGTGATTGGTAACACCAAAATTCAGGGTTTAACCATGTGAGTAGACATTTGAATGGCCACTGTGATGACAGATGTAGCATTGAAAGGAGAGGCAATAATGCAGGAGCTGTACTGTTTGATGAATCTGGAAAAGCACTTTGAAGATAGGTCTTAAGAGGAATAGGAAGCCTGATGAAATAAAGCAGCCATATATATATATTTTCCTCTTTAAGAAAGAAGGGAATTGTGGAAGCGGTAAAGAAGATTCCCAAACTTGGGGCACCAGGGACATTAAAAAAAAATCATTTGAGTGAACATTTGAATGTGCCTTAGAACCTCTGGTCTGCCATTATCACTTAGGAAGAGAAAGACAAAAGGAAATATTAAAGAGTTTGAGGTTACAGATAAGAGATGATGCACTTGAGAGGACAAAGTAAAGACATTGAGGGGGGATGAGGGAAGAGTGGGAGGTAGTTCAATTTAGGAGCTACACAGAATCACACAGGGGTGAACCTGAATGACAGTGAAAATGTATTACACTCTGGATTTATTGTTGGGATTCATCTCTTAGGTTATTTGTTGAGGTAGGAATGCTAAGTCAGTAAGTTGAACCCTTGGTCTTACAATTGAAACATGAAATTCTGCTGTCTTCTAAATCTCTCAGTGGCAGTGCCTGATCCTGAGCCCTACCAAGTGCATGTGAGCTCAAGAAGCCTTCTTAACAGACTGCACAAGATGGTGTCACAGTGAGTGGAAGCATTGGTCTTAACAAGAGCTCTGACCCCCAGCGTCATTAAACCCATTTGACAGATAAAGAAACTGAGATCCTCAGATGTTCGGTAAGTTCAGATAATTCTTATGGGTTGAAACTGGTCCCTCTGATTCAAACTGCAGGGCTTATCAAACTTAATCAGTCTTTCACTTCAATCCATAAATGGCTGAAATTGCAACCCCCAATTCCAGCCTAGTCCAGCCCCTTAGTCTCACTAAGAAGCTCCATTCTTGCTCTTATCCTCCCTAAGAACACTGGACAGTCTCCTGTTGCCATGACAAACATGACCATGAGGCACCCCTGACAAAGGGCTACTGTGCCCTCTGACAAAATCTCTACTCACAATGTCTGATTACCACATGCAAACCCAGCTTGGACAGGCTCCCTGAAAATCATTTGGCAGCCTTTTTTTTCCTTTTCATTTAGCATTTTCTTCTATTACCAAAGAAGGGCAGATTTCCATATTCTGGTCCTCACTGACACTCCCTCAGAGACTATACTTTGCTGAAATCAGTTCATTTTTTCCACAAATCTGTTTTCCTGACCATATAACACCAGCCTTCCTCATTGTCCTTTCTGTGGTTAAGGGAAGATACAAAAATGGGTCATAAGAAAGCAACAGGAGATAGTAAGAAATAGTTCTGACTATGATTTGAAGGCAGAGCTGACAAGTCCTTTTGATGGAGTGGATGTAGGAAGAGAGGGAGGTGAGCAGCCAGAAGGAAAGGGTCACATCCTGATAGGGATAAGAGGGCAGGTAGTGGTGGGGTAAGTTTGGGATGCAGACATTAAATGCCTTCTAAGTTTGTTTTATTTATTCAGCATCCAAGTGGGAATGAACAATGGAAACTCCGGATGTCTGGAGCTCAGAACATCGTGTGAATAAATGGCAGTCATTCTCAACAACGGCACTATTAACAATTTGGGCTGGATAATTCTTAGCTGCAGGGAGCTGCTCTGCATATTGTAAGATGTTTAGCAATACTCCTGGCCTTTACCAGTAGCATCATTTTCTCACCTCATGCCCCTCCCCCAGTTATGACAACCAAAAATGTCTCCAGACATTTCCAAATGTCCCTTGGTGGCAAAGTCACCAAGTAGATAGCCACAGATCAAGTGATAACCAGGGCTATTCATATGCTATAGAGCTTGCGGACCTATTTCTATATTCTTACCTGTAGATATTAGCAACAGAATACATCCCTTTTACTTTTTCACATGTGTACCCTTACGTTATATGCATCAGTTTGTAACTTGCTTATTTCACATAGAATACATGAACATACATAGGAAGCTGCCATTTAAAAAAATATGGCATAGCATTCTGTGATTTGAATACATTCAGTTTATCTACATCTATATTATTGAAACTTTAGTTAGCTTCTTGTTGTTGTTATTTCAGTATTGCAGATAAATTTACAATGAATGTCCTAACATACAAGTTATTATCTTTATCTCTCAAAGAAAAATTAAAATTGTTGGTCACAATTATATGCATTTTCAAACTTAATAAATTGCCTCTGGTAGGTGGTTTATTTTAAAAGTTGCAATAATTCCTTCCTGTTTGCAGCCTTCTTGGTTATTTGGCTTTGTAATTCCTCCATCTATTTCTCTACCTTTTCACTTTGGGCTGGCTTTGTGACTCACTTTGATCAATGAATTCAATAGAGTGCAGAGTCAGGAGCATAGAGTTGCCTTAGACACCATCTTACCCTTAAGGCTTTGCAGGATTGAACCAAGGGTCAGTCAAATACATATAAGATGAAGTATCAAGGAAGTGACTTAGGAGAGCAAGGGCATTAAAATGTTTCCCAGGGGAAGTCAGATCTGCAAGATCTTGCAGGTTGGGTGGAAGATTGTTGATCAGGCATGTTGAAGGCTCATATACAACAGAAACCCTCAGTTTCGGCTTCTCCTAGAGCAGAACTGATTAATCCTGAAAACTCTGGCCCTCCTCCTCATGGAAAAATTACAGAAAAGGCTGTCAGGTACTGAACATCTGCCATTTCAGTGAGGTGGACAAGGCAAGGTTATATGTTAATTTCCTGTGCCATCCTACAAGCCCATGAAAGTAGGGGTCTATTAAAAATATACAGTTTGGCCATTGCCTTGCTAAGCTATGGTGTGGTCATGTGCCCTTTGAGCTATGGCTGGACCATGTTTCCTGGCTTTGGCCCCCTCCCCTACCTTGGGGAGGTCAATCTCCTCTTTCTCATTCTCTCTCTCTCCAATATACTTTCTAAATAAGCTATATTTTCTAATCTAAAAATATATACATATATGATTTTTTTTTTTTTTTTTTGAGTTGGAGTCTCACTCTGTCGCCCAGGCTGGAGTGCAGTGGCCGCTCCCCGCCACCGCAGCCTCGACCTGCTGGGCTCCGGCGATCCTTCCGCCTCAGCCTTCCGAGTAGCAGTAATTACAGGCGCGCGCTACCACGCCCGGCTGATTTTTTGATTTATTGTAGAGATGAGGTCTCGCCGCCCAGGCAGGTCTCAAACCCGCAGGCTCAGGCAATCCACTCACCTCCGCCTCCCAAAGGCGCGGGATTACAGGCTGAGCCACTGAGCCCGGCTATGATTTTTTTTTTCAGAACCTAAATGATATCTCAGATAATTGGCTTAAGCAGGCATTAAAGGGACACATTTCTTTGGGGATAAAGAATATTGGAGGCAGTTGTTTTTGGCTTTGGGTCAAATCAGAGGGCGGGGGCAAAGTCTTGAGAAGTTTTGGGAAACAAATTTGGAAGCTTCATTTTTCTCCCTCTCCTCTGTTGTGCCAGGACGTCTCCTTTGACATCTGAAATATCCTGTTGAGCTATTCAACTTTTTTTTTTTCCTGAACTAATGCTCAGCAACACTGTAGTTTCAATCAGTGGAATGGCTGGTAAACCTCTTTTTGTTTTCTTTGCTCCCACTCTCTCCTCACCCATCTCTTTTTTTGCCCCCCTTTTTCCTTTCCTTTTAGGGTTGTTTTCAATAAAAAAGAAGTAGTTCTCTAAGGAGCACAAAGAATCTCGTTAATAGTTTAGTTATTTTGGAGACGAATAACAGCAAGTCTGCCCTGTATTCCTGGAGCAAACTTCCGTGTGCATGACATAAGGAAGTACATGTTAAGACATTCGTTGCAAAATTGTTTGAAATACAAAAAAAAAGGAAAAAGGAAACAAGCAAGCTAAAGGTCCAACAACATAGATATAGATAAATAAACTGTGATAAATCCCTACTACAGAATACTATGCCATATTAACAAAAACTAAACAAAAACTGACAGCTTCCTATGTACCACACACATAGACATGTGAAATGAGCAAGTTAAAACATACATTTAACATAACAGTTTATATATGAAAAAGAAAAAAGAGCATGTTCTTTGGTGAATATGTCTACAGGTAAATGTAGAAATAGGTTTCGTGAATTTATAGAGTCAATAGATAACACTGGCTGCTGACAGATTAGTGGTTCTCAACTGGGGGAACCTTTGCCTCCAGGGCCCATGTCTGGATACACTCTTGGCTATCAAAACTGTGACTTGGGGCAGGGTGCTACAGTCATTTAGTGGGTGGAGATTGGGAATGCTGCTAAATGTCCTACAACCCCCTGGAGCACCACCTCCAGCAAAGAATTATCCAGCCTAAAATGTGAGAGTATTGAGGTTGAGAAACTCTGCCCTAGCTCAACAAATAGTGAATAAGGATCAGGATTTAGATGTCAAAAAGAAGTCTATCTATAATTTTTAGACCTTTCAAAAAAAGAATGCAATTGTGCATTACCTATGTAATTACTAAGTGAACACAAAATTATCCTTCAGTAGATTTCCATTTGACTGCAGAGGACCCTTTGTTACCTGGTCTCTGCCTCATCTTTTCCAGGTCCTGATCACATATCCTACATTTTAGAGATACCAAAGTATGTATAGTCTTTCAGTTTCATAGTTGCCTTTTTTATTAACCTTAAGTTCCTTTTGCTCCAAAAGTTCTTCTCTTCCTTCTGTGTGCCTGGTGTAATCCCACTCATTCTCCAGAACCCAGATCAAGTACCATCTTCTCTGTTCTTGCTGGGTAAAGCTGCCCTCTCCCTTCTCTTTGCCATCTCTGCAATACCTAGACACCTGGAATTATAATGAGATCTCAGCACCTTCAAGTGGGGAGGTTAGTTTTGCAGAGCAAGCACTAACCCAGCCAGCCCTGGAAGCATCCTGGCTCAGTGCACACCCCACCAAAACACTCTAAAGAAGAGGTCATATGGCACACAAACTTAACAGATGAGCCTATCTCCACAGAGAATCAGGAATTCTCCCTCTTATTACCAAGTACACAACTTCACGTACATCGGTCACACACTCCAATATGTACTGGAGTGGTAGAAATTGTAAATGCATAACGTGGGCATGGAGGTCAGTCCTTATCTAGAGAGGCAGCCTAGGCTCATCTGCTGATTGTTGCCATACAGACTCCATGCTGCCAGATCTTTCCAGATAAATTGGAAATTCAGAATTGTATTGCAAAATCTCTCAATTATAGTTTAATATTCAAGCAAAACTCCATAATCATTCTACAAGCAAAACAATGATGCATCAGTAGATTAGATCTGTTTTAAGGGTTACTGATTTTTAAATTCTCAATTACTGTAAGTATCCATAAGTGAAATCCCTGAACTAGACAAAAAGAAATGAAAAGTATAGTCTAGTATAGAAGCACCAAGACACACAAGAACTCAATAGTCACATGTCACACAATTTTTAGCATACAATCCCCACCCTTCAGAGAAACAGACAAATGGCAATCAAATCTATGTTGTCATCAGACAAGTCACACTTTTTCTTGTGGGGAATGAGTAGATGACAAGGCTAAAAAGAAGAACCAATGTTTTCCCCCTGCAACTTTTCAGATGGTGTACTGTGGTCAGTGAGAACAGAAGAAAAAGAGAGAGGATATTTTTTCATACAACAACAATATTAAACTAGATTCCCTTGGAATATGACTCTATGACTTAGCTCTCAGGTTCATCAAATGATCATCAGACAGACATCACGGGACAATTATTCCAGGCTCATATGTGTCGAGTTCTCTTTGATACCGGCTGCCTCACGAATCACACTTCTTGGAACAGAGTCATGATGGCCATTGTCCAGTTGATCTTTTCATTTCATGGCCCCCAAAGCCCAGCCAAGGCCAGGAGCCAACTCAGAGCAGAAAAGGAGCTTTAGCCTCAATGTGATGCACACAACCATGCCAGTCGTCTTTAGAGCAGACTCCATTCTCAGATGTCTCCAGTGGGATCTGTGGTGGTTTCAGGATCTTGGATGTTAGCCGCTGGCATTTCTCTCTATGAGTATCACATGGAAGGAGAGGAAACTGACTCATGGTAGAGCCCATTCAGACAACCAGGAAGGAAGTGGTGCATGATCAGATTTTCCTGACAAGGGAAGACCGTCAGGTACAGCCCCTTTACATGTATCAGGCTGAAACGTGCACCTGTTGCCATGGAAACCCCATAATACAGGGTGAATAAATGCAGCCTGAATAGATCCCATCCAGAATTCTTGCTGAGGCCCACTGCTTTCAGTCTCTTTCATCACCACAGCCAGAGTCGAGCTGGAGCCAGAATTAGTGATGGGTAAAGAGCTCAAAAGACCGCTGGTTCCCTTCCAGGGCATCTCCAATTTATGTAAAGCCTCTTGGGTTTGGAAAACTTGAGTGGCCAAGCTGTCCCGTGAGAGTCCCGGCTCCCCTCTTTCTCTCATCCTGGGCCACAAACAAGCGTCTCACTCTGTGTTGGGAGGTGTGGTATGGAAGCTAATCAAAGCAGTTTGTAAAAGACTTTCAGCGTTTGCAAAAAAGGGTGTTTGGGGTAGAGACCAGAATACAGTTTTGCTCCCAGCCTGTTTGCCCTTCTGTCTTAAATACACACAGATTGAGCTAGACTCTACAGCAACAAGGTTGGAACAAGTGAAAACCTTTAAACAAAGCTACTAAACATGATTTTCCTGCTCCAGAGAGACGCAGCAGCTATAGCTACGAGCCAAAAATAAATCCAAAACACCCAAGGTTCTATTCTGAAGACTTTACATTAATTAGAGAAAATAAAACATTTTCTCACCCTGGACTCCTTTCCACAGATGAATCTAATCAAGTTATAAGAAGCCTGTAGCAGCCAGCCAGAGCCCACCTATATAGCTGAACTGTATTTCTAGACTCCTAGAATAAATAAATACAACACAGGCCATTTGACAGAAAATATTTCAGGAGATTTCATGGACCACATGGGTTGGATCCATTTCACAGGGACAGCTAATGTGGTAGATCAACTAGGTTCAGAAAAAAAATGAGTTTAGAAACCCTTATTTGCTTCAAAACCATAACACCTACTTATATCCCCTTGCACAACACTTACTGCTAAGTTCTGAGTGAAGTAAGAAAGAAACACCAGTAAGAGGGTAACATTATCAGAAAGTCAACAGTCATTTCCTTTCTCCTGAGATGTCTTATAAATCCTAAATTTATATAGCAGATAGGGGAAAGAAAATATTCTTCATTTTCTCATTTAGAATCTGGGATGGGAGCTGCTAAGTTCTGGAGGTGTATTTGTATAATGAGGCTTTCCAACTTAATTAGCTGGAAATAAAATGGGGGGGTGATATAAAATAAAGCCAATGTGTAGATGTACAATTTTCCATAGCCTTCAGTTTTCAAGAGCACTGTAAAAGAGAGAAGGAAGCAGGTGCTTCATCACTTTCATTTCACAGATACAGGGAACAAGGTTCAGAGATGAAAATACTTTTGTGAAAGCCAAGAAGCTATGTTAGGTGCCTGTTCAAGCACAGGGCAACATCTCATTCAGACTTGTTCTTCATCTCAAGAAGATTCAAAGAAACAAGTTATTTGGTCAACTTACATGGTCAAAAATTAGAAATGTGAATGAAATAAATTATCCACTAACAATATGTAATTTATCAATTAAGTTACCATGAATATTTAAATTTATAAAATTATAACTACATTTAGTCATTGTATTTTCTTCCAACTCTCCATTTTCATGAACCTATTTTACACAAATTTCTGATATCAGAATCCAGCCATTGTAAGTCATCTAACAGCTTTCCAGAACCCTGACATTTTGCATTTATCTGAATTGTTTCTGGTCTAGTACTTTATCAATCCACAAGGATCAATTTTCCTAGCAAAGGAATATTGTGTGTGTGTGTGTGTGTAAGAGTGTGTGTGTGTGTGTGAATCCATTCTATTGGCATATATATTCTTGAATTCTATAATACAATCTATTAGAAATAATTACAAAATGTAATAAATATCTTTGCCTCTTGGTCAAGTGACCTCTCTACATATCCAAACCTTGTGTTAATTTTAATGGGGTCATGTATTGTCTTTGAATATTTTTTTCTATTAAATATAAAGCCACTGAGAGATTATCTTTAAATCTGAAAATTTTGGAAGGCCTTGATTATAAGATGGTCCTGTTTGCAGAGAAATAATTTTTGTGGACAAAAAGCACTCTCCTTGTAGTCAGTACACACAGCACTGCAGCAGAGCCAGGAAGAGATTGGAGTCAGTGCCACTGCTCAATACCACTGAAGGGTTACAAGTGCTTTGATGGCGGGATACTGTCTTATTTATCTTATTTAAGTCCTAAGTCTGTTCTGGCTTACACAGAACAGACATTCAATAACTGTTAAGTAAATGAATGAAATAACCAATCAAAGCATCTCATGCTACTTTTAACACACTTTCTACCCTTGATGGAGAAAGAAATGAAAGGGACATGTTCTAAATTCTAAATGTAGCCAAGTTGCCCCCTAAACTGAAGAGCCATGCTGGTTTGTTTCTTGTGACAATCCTCATCATCCCAGCTCACTAAATAGCAGAAACAATCAGCCCGGAGCCAGTCCAACACTTAGTGGTTATAATAAATGGTTCAGGAAAGCTAAGGCTAAGAATGTGGCTTTTGAGTTTCTGGTCTCACAGACGGGTCTCCTCAAGAGAAGAAACCCTTGTCCTGGTGCATTGTCAATTACAACCCTGCTTTCCAACCCACAAAGCCCCCAAGAACGCAGTCATCTCCCCACACAGGAGCTGGAGCCGCCTATGTAAAAGCTTGTAGCTGTGGCTTTTTTTTTTTTGGCTTTGCTTAACAATGTAATGATCCCGGTTTGGGGGTGGGGGGAGTTAACACACACAGAAATAAGACAGAAAGGCAGGTGGGGAACAGCTTCTGAGAACAAAGCTCCTGAGTGCTTAAAGTTGTTTGGACTTAAGTATCAGAAATGCTATTCTGGGATCATGTTGCTGAGATGCAAGGGGAAGGCAGAGAGATGAGGGGGCAGGCCCTGTTCTGGGCAGGTGTTAAATAGGGAAGTTTATAAGCAGTATGTTCTCTTCCACCTTAGGGGATACCTCAAAACTCCCAAAGGTGACCCACCATGAGGTCTTCGCTGCCAGGAACCAAAAGCTCATGGTGGGGTTCACCAAACCCACCTATGCACCCTCTCAGCTTCTGCTGCCTGTCCTGAGTGTTTCTCCTGGTCCAGGACCTGGAACCTAGGAGATGTCCAGTAGATTCCAGTTTTCTTTTTCCCTCTACATAATTAACCAATTTATACCCAACTCAAAGCATTTTCGCATTTTATTAAGAGACTTTCACCATAATCTTTTAGGGTAGGCTGGACATTAGAGTGGGATTAGATGTCTCCTCTTTTTAAAAAAATGTTTAGTTGAACTCTTACTCTGTTACCCAGGCTGGATCATGCAGTGGCACAATCATGACTCACCATAGCCTCAACCTCCCGGGCCTGGTCTCAGGCTATCCTTCCACCTCAGCCTCCTGAGTAGCTGAGACTCCTGGCACGTCCCACCACACTAAGCTAATTTTTAAAAAATATTTTTGTAGAAATGAGCTCTTGCTGTTTCCCAGGCTGATCTTGAACTCCTGGGCTCAAGTAATCCATCTCAGCCTCACAAAGTTCTGGGAGTACAGGATGAGCCACTGCACCTGGCGAGAATACTCATTTTGAAAGTAATTAATTTTTCAATACCCCCTCAAAATTTCCAGAACTACATTAAACTTGTTAGGACCACCTATTGGCCACTTCATGGTCTGGTCCGTGCCTCCTCTCTAGCCTGTCCCTCTTTGCCTCCCTCATTCATGCTGAATTAACATTACGATGAACTACGTGTGTTTCCTGGAAACTACCATACTATTTCACACCACGCCTTGACTCATGTTTCTCCCCCTCCCTGGAATGTCTCTCTGCCAACTTCTGGTTGGTAGGTACATCTTGTCAACTGCTACAACATATGCTTCAAGAGTCAGACCAAACAGTGTCTCCTGCAAGGAAACTGATGCTTTTTCCTCTACCAGGCTTGTTAAAAGGCCCTGGTGTTTACCTGCACCATACCATCTCTTTTCAGAGTGTTTGCCTATTCACATAACTGCTTTCCCACCATCTGATTGTGAGTTTCTGGAAATTCAGTAATATAGTTACAAGTAATAATACATTCAAATCAATTTTATCTTATTTTTAATAGACGAAAGGACGTATTGGCTGAATAACTAAATGCAGTGCTTGAAGCATACATGGACCCATGGGCTCAAGCAATATCACCAGTGTTCATTCAGTCTCTTGTGGAATTCAGGCTTTACTTGCTTCTCTGTGGGTTTCATTCTCAAGAAGCTTTCTGTCCACACAGCATGTCCTAAAATAAAATAAAATAAAATAAACATGTGTGAAAGGAGCACAAATAAGTTTGGAAAGAAAGCCAAGGGCTAGATCAGGCAGAGCCTTATGGTTATGTTAAGGATTTGGAGTTTTATAAATATGCTGAAAGCCTCAAAGGGGCAAGTATAAGAAATGGATATACACTAAGACACATGCTCTGGTTCTCATTGCAGAGAATGAATGGGACACACAAGGATTCAAGCGTGTTGGCCTGGACTTCAATGGTGGCAACGAAGATAGGGGAAAAAATGGACAGAGCCAGGACACGTTTTAGAAATGAAACTGGATTATGTTATCATGGATTGGATAGAGAAAGTGACTATGAAAAGAATGACTTTTATATTTAGGGCTTGACCAACAGGTGATACCAGTTTCTGGAAGAAAAAAAAAGACAGCTTGGTTGTAAGAACATAGAGGAATGACAAGTTTGAAGGGCCCAGTCAAACTCCATTTGAGTTGTTACTTGTTCATGAGACATCCAGGTGGACGTCAGCTTGGTTTATGCACACACTTCTTGTCTCAGACCTGCCTCAGACCTTAAATAGGGTACCTAATAGCTGACTATAAGGACAAAATGAATATGGGCAACCTTCGAGGCATACATACACCATAGTTGACAAACAGAGGTCCCCTTTTAAGTCTTGGATTGAAGAAATTTTGGTTGGAGATGTGAGTTTAAAGATAACTGAATCTGGGCTCTATTACCTAGCTGTGCAATCTCATTTAACTCACCTCCCCTCTCTGAACCTCAGCCTCCTCAACTTTAAAGGGGGTAATTCTACACCCCTCACTTTCAGGGCTTTTCTGAAGATCTGCATATTATAATATGTTGTAAATCATAGAATAATAAATATCTATAAATCAGAATTCTGAAAAATTTACTATATACACAGACATCAAAACTAAAGGATTTTAAAAATGAAAACTATTCATGTGACAGAAATTGGTACATTCTTTCTCTAGGCCTTAAACCTTTGAAACAATCCCAAGAACAACCTCAGCCTTCTGGTGTCGATGAAACACTTCACTTACTCTGTTTTTTAAACTCTCCCATCACCCTCAGTTAGCTGTTCATAGCTTGTCCCCTGTGGCTGATGCTAAAATGCATTTCTCCCCCTTTATGTCCTAGTTTCTCAGGCTAAATCCATTCCATTTGACTGAAGAAATAGGCCAGACAATATCTGACATGACTTTCCTTCCCCCTCCCCTATCTCCCAGACTCCAGGGAGCTAAGAGATGAGTTCAAGTATTTTGGCAACAAATGGTTGAGAACGAAACAACCACCTGTGAATTGAACATTGTAGTTTTTTTGTTTTTTTTTTTTAATAGCAAAGCCTGGGAATGCCCAGGCAGAGGATGAGATCATCTGTCTCGTCTGTGAGCAGCATGTTCTGCAGGTCTTCTCATTCCACATTACGTCATTCTGGAAACAGAAAGTGTCTGGATATTCCTTATACACTCTGCAAGGGTGCGAAGTCAGAGTGTCACTGGCTTGCTGAAGAGGGGTGACTCCCCATTTCTGCTTACATGTGAATATGTACACTCATTAATTCTGCCCACAGTCACAGAATGCCTACTACGTGCCTGTAAATATTGATGTCGGAATAGTCTTGCACATCCATTCACTTAGCATATGTTTATTTTGAGTGCTTCCTATGTAACAGGTATTGTTACAGGTGTAATAGCAGAAGTAAACAAAACAGATAAAGTTCTCACCTTCATGAAGCTGGCATGACAGGAGATAGACAATTAACAAATCAATGACCAAATATGTAATACAACTGTAGATGGATGCTCAAATGAAAAATCAACCAGGATAAGGAGATAAAGAGTGATAGGATGACAATTCTGGATAAGACAATCAAGGAAGGTCCCTGCAAGTGGTAACGTTTAGACAGAGGTCAAAACAAATTGAAGCATGCACCAATAAAGTTTTGGGAAAGCAAGGGATCTCCAGACAGAAGACAGTAAATACAAAGTTCCTGAGGTTAGAAAGTGTTTAAGTTAAGTAAGAGATTACAGTTTTCGCACCCATTTTCTTGGAGCATCCCCAAAACAGATAAAGTTCCGATTCCAAGAGTAATTCTTCCTGACGTAAAGAGAAGCCTAGAGCTCTACTGATTAGTAAGAAAACTATTCCTCCAAGAGGTTGTTAATTTACCTTCTCTGCAAACAAGGCTGATATATGTTTCATAGATTCGGCCTCCATTCTATTCTGTGTTTAATTCTCACACATGCTTTCTGTTAGGTGTTCTCTTTATAGAAAGAAAATTAAACCAAGAGTTATGTGTGAGGTTAGTAGCAAAGAAAAGGAAGAGGAAAGAATCCTCCCATTTCTTTTCTGGCTTGCGTGAGACATTAAATATGCTACAGTGGAAGAAAAAGAAATATCTAGGTATGTCCTTGGTTATGTTTAATGCTCCAGTCAGTTAAGAGAGATTCCTTCGCGATGCCAAGGATATCATAAAACCACCATTCTTTCTGTGGACCAAAGTGACAGGCTAGGTTCTAATATGTACACATTTGCATTCAATGCAGAGTTCACACTGCACAGACTTGTCTCAGTCTTTTGTCTCAGCTCTCCATGATCATGAATAGATCTTATTATTCAACTAGTCATTCAAACTCATTGTCAAAAGGTGTTTCTAAAGACTGACATCAGGTAAGTCTTCAAACCCATCCATTTTGATGATAGTCAGGATCCGGTTTCATGAAAGTTAATGTATTTGGGCTCTAGTTGGGTCCTTTGGGAAAAAAAGAATAAAATGGCAACAGAAAGCAAAAGAGATCCAAAAATGAAGGGAATGGGAAAAGTATTAACATTAATCATGTGTCAGGTACAATTAGTCCTCATGATAACCTTATAAGGTAGATTTATCTTTATCTTTATTTAAACATAAGCAACATGAAGATTATGGAGATTCCAGAACCAGCTAAAGATCAGATAACTGAGTGCCCAGCTGGAATTCAAACCCAAGTGGAGCTTCTCTGCACTAATCTGTCTTCCAACTGCCTCAGTTTCCTTTCTGAAAAGGCAAAGATATTCTATGAGTTTCTGATTTCTGAAGCCTAAAGCTCTACTGATTTGTTAATCATTGAAAGTCCAAAGGATTGAAATTTTTATTGGTACCCCCAAATATTTAGCCATTCCAAACTTAATCAGAAGATAGTATTCCTTTAAAGAAATCCTTCCAAAAAGTTCTAGCTCCAAGTTCCTAGCTCCCATTTGAAGTTACTTAATGAGGATCATATAATAGATATAAATAGCATTGGGTAATCTTCAAGGTTCTTTGCTAAGTGACCATTGATGCAGTCTGAGGTTTGGATGGTACTATCACAAGAATTATTGGAACCAATTGACACTGTGCTCCCTGTCATAGTGGTTTCTTTACAGAGGAAGTAGAACTATTCCCACTAAAAGGATTTCACATTACTTTTATTAATCCCATAACATGCCATGTTGTGATCACTTGTTCACATGTCTGACCTCTCATTTTGAGTGCCGGCTTCCTCAGAACAGGAGCCTTAACTTAGTCATTTCTACGTCTCTATAGCATGCCCCAATGGTGGCACACAGCCATATTCTAATGAACACATATCAGTTATCTGCTGCTGCAAAACAAACCACTCCAAAACTTAGTGGCTTAAGCCACAAACATTTACTTAGCTCACAATTCTGTGGGTCAGCAATTTAGAACAGGCCTAGCTGGGTGGCTCTTCTGGTTTTTGCTCGACTCCCACATGAGAGTGAGGTTAGCTGTGGGCATTCATGCAGCTCCACCTCTGAGAGTGACTGTCTGCATGTGTCTCTCTCCTCCTCCTCTGGCCTGATTTTGTTCCCATAGTATGTCAGGGATGCAAGACTAGATGAGAGACACTGAAGCATGCAAGGTCTCTGATGGCTAACTCAGAGATGATGCATCGTCACCAGAATTGGCACATTATCACTTCTGTCACATTCTGTTTGACAAATCAAGTTACAAAGGCAGCCCAGATTAAAATCATGGTGACAGACCACCCTCTTGAACAAAGAGATGCAATGTCACATGGCAATGGGTATGGGATATGAAATCAGAGCCACAAGATATTTTTCAATGACATGAATGAAATACATGGCATAATACATTATGATATATGATTATTTTTCTCATCAGAATTAATGCTTCCTCCACAAATAACTTACTTCTAACCTAGAAGAAGGAGATAAAGTTCACAAACCATCTTAGAACATGAGATGGCCCGTATTCTATGCCCAGCAAAGGCTAGACCATGGGACTCGAAAGTGTTAATGTTCTAAATTAGGACGCTAAATTTCATAGTTTTGGTTTCGTGTCTCCCTTCAAGGAGGGATAGTTTCCTGACCACCTGACCTAGTTATCTTCATGGATTTATCTCCACTTTCCATTGAGAGGCAGTGTAGGGTGAGTTGGTAAAAGAGCATATGTGTTGAAGTCAGATGTACTGGTTTTGAAATTCTGGCTCCTGCATATTCTAATCATATGTCCTTGTACAGTTTAACGCACCTGAATTTGTTTGTCTAAAAAAACTATGTATGTCTGTTGCTATTATTAAATGAGATGGTACATCCATAACACTTAGCACAGTGTCTTATGTAATATAAATGACAAATAAATACCTGTTCCCTTCACAATTCTCTTCACTTAGCCTCTGCTTTGCTGGAGGATACTTTCCCATAAATCTGGGTTAGGAAGATACTTCCTCAATATTGATAGAAAGTTGTTCTGAACAATGGGAATGTACTCTGTGCCAGTCTTTTTACGATAAGTTGAGCAAAAAATTGGAGAATGGGAAAGGTAGTTTTAAAGACATTAGTAAAACCACTATCTCCCCCCCAAAAGAAAAAGTTGTTCTGGAGAATATTCAAAGCCAATGCTAAACATCATGTACCATTTTTACTTAAAAAGTTGGGTAAGAGAAAACATTTAACTGCACAGCAATTTAGACAAATATTTTATATTAAGACAAGCCTAAATGTGAATTCATATCTGTCAGTTATCAATTAATAAAACATGTGGCTTCAGAGAGATTTCCAGTGTGAAGGAATCTACTTTAAGCTGGATTATATGTGTGACCAACATTTGCAGAGACATTGAAAGAAAAATTTGGGAATTAAACATAGGGTAATATCTAAAGCCCATTGTGCCACCTTGGATTTCTCCAGGCACCGATTTTTTTTCCCCTATTTCTTTGCCTGCAGTTAAATCAAAAGTCTCTATTTACTTCCACTTAGGCCCTTCATTCCTACAAAGAAAATTGGCTGACATCAAGTTCACCTTCGTTCGTTCAATATCCCATCTTCCAGCTGAACCTCTTCCACATTCTTACTCTCACCCAATACTTACTTCTTGCCTTCTTCCTGAATCCCAGAAGATTCGAGCATGATTTGTTCAGCATTTAGATCAGCCTTGAATCCGTCATGGTCTGTGATGACTCTCCGGGCCAAGCAGAACTCTAGCTTTCTGACAGAGCTGGATATTTCTTCAGGTCACCTTTGTATGTTATTAACATTCAGTCCAAACTCCCAGGCAGCAGTGCACATCCATCTCAATAACTCTGGTCACCACTGACATGGTATGTATCAAGTCCTGTCCTTTCAACACAGTGATGTCACCAAAGAATAAAAGAAGTGAACTGAGTAACAGTTTTAAGTTCACTCACATAGATACATGCCCAGCTGGGTAGTTAGGCAGCATGATGCTGTGGTAACAAGCACTGAGTCAACCCAGGTCATACTCATTCACATTCTAGTCCTTCCCTTGATTAGCTACCTGGCCTCGAGTAATCATTTCTCTGTGCCTCAACTTTCTCACTTGTGCGAGGCAGATGATAATAATATATACCTTGCAAGATTGTTGTGGGGCTTGAATGACTTAAATTTATAAAATACATTTCAAAGATGCTGGCATATACAAAGTTTTGCTTTACGTTATTAACTCCAGTTCTAATTAATTGATTGCTGTGTGATCTTGGAAAGGTTAACAACCCTTTTCTCATTTCAGTTTATAAATTTATAGAATGGAGACAATAATACTTGCCTCAAGGGTTATTGTAAGAATTCAAGGTATATAAAGTGCTCAGAATAACACTCAGAGAATAGTAGCTGTTATTATTAGTAGCAGCAATAATTGTCATCACCATGAAGGATAATGATTGCCTGGGGCCAATGAGGAGTTTTTAAATATCAGATTATATTTGAAATTAACTCTCAGGAATCTATTATACAGAGAGACAGATATGAAAAGTGAGGGCACTGGAGTTATTCAGACTGGAATTTGAGTTATTGGATCTACAACTTTTACAGCAGTAAGACAATGAAAGAATGACTTCTTTTTGTTTCTCTTTACTTTTTTGGAAGACTGGAAAAATACCACCTACCTTGCAAGACTGTTGTAGGATTAAACAGATACTATATAAAGCACTTGGCACATGGTTAGAGCTTAATAAATGGTAGCTATTTGAAATCAAAGGTCTAAGACAGAAAAATGACCCATAATTTTTATTAATATGAAGTGAAATGAACAGAAAAACCTGATTTATCCTTTTAGCTTGGATCCTGCTAACTTAATGAAGATGGAAGAGAAAAGAGGAATGAGAGTTACATGAACTAAGTACAGAGTGCATAGGGAGTTTTGCTGAGGTTAGCTATAAGGAATTTGCGGTTTGATTCAAAAGACTTCAGTTTTATGAGGTTTGAGGGCCTTTTTCAAAAGGAAAACCAGATGTATCAATGGAAAGTTCGTGCAAATAGAACTATCTTCAGCAAATGGTGCTTTGAGTCTAATTCTGTTATACTGAGTGGGGATGTAGTGGGGAGAGATCCTGGGATGTTTTTAAAAACCCATTTGGTCCTGTTTTGAGGACCTTCAGTGATGTTCTCGGCTGGATCATGAAGTTGGTACTTTGTAAACAATATGTCCCTGAGTCACAGCAGAGAAATGATTTTAATACAGGCCAGAAAGCAGCGGGGCTTCCTATCTCAAACCTTTACTTTAAGTCCTTGAAGAAAACTAGGCTTTCTTTCTGAGGAGTCCGGCATCCTCAGGCTCGGGATTCTCCTAGCACAGTCAACAGGATTGAGTTGTTTCCCTAAGCCCCTCAGTCACTTGACTCTAAGTGCCCGAGTGGTAAAAGAAACTCACAAGATCATGAATTATGTTAAGTAAAATTGTTTTGCTGCCTAGACTGCAAAGACAATAAATTTTCTAGTGAGTTTATCAAACTTAACTGGCAGATCTCATGAAAAGACTTTGAACTATTTAAAATATGTAAGGAAAAATCTGCTGGGTGTGGTGGCCCACGCCTGTAATCACAGCACTTTAAAAGGCCAAGGCAGCAGGATTGCTTGAGCCCAGGAGTTTGAGATCAGCCTGGGCAACATAGTGAAACCTTGTCTCTACAAAAAATAATTTTTTAAATTAAAAAATTAGCTGGGTGTGGTGGTGCATGCCTATAATTTCAGCTACTCGGGATGCTGAGGTGGAAGGATCACATTAGCCCAGGAGGTCAAGGCTGCAGTGAGCTATGAGCTGTGATCATCAAGGTCATGCTATTGCACTCTAGCCTAGAAGACAGAGTGAGACCCTAACTCAAATATACATGTGGAAAAAAATTATATATATATATTCACAAGATAAGTTCATATTGGTTAGATCCCTATTAAGAGACATGGTAATGGCACCTGGCATTTTCTACACATTAATGATTAAACTAAATTATTAAAATAAGTTAGACACTATCTCTATTTCACATATGAGGACAGAAAAGTCCTGGGAGATCTAGTGACACACTCAAGTCTAGGTTTGAAATTCTCATTCTGTGTTCTTATCATTATCCCAGTACTTGTCTACTTGTGGTCTGCTTAACACCAACGGTTTGAGAGATCATTTTAGGTGGCACATGAAAAAGTATTTTTCCATTATAATGGGTATGTAAGAATTATATGTGTATCATATCAGATATATCAGAGTTGTGGTTTTATGAAACTAGTTGGTTAGAATAAGGCTAGTTTTATAGGTGTTTATTTAAAGAAAAATATTCAGAATTTGAGGCACTAGAAACACAGATATGGAAAAAGTTGTTAAGAATGAGTGAAGTGTGGGAAATTCTGTCTCTGCATTTTATAAAGAATGGCTGCAGGCTACAAGAGGCAGATTTCTCAGAAAGCTTTGGTCAATGTGCTAGTCGCCTCCTCTGGTGTTTGCCTGCTCCTGGTGACTCCACCACCCCTTAAGAAAGCATTTATTTTCCTACTGTCATTAACCATGTCTTGGTGATTTTAGTTCCTCATCACTCATCCCTCCTATTGTCCCTATTGTTTATGTTCATATCTGAAGTGCTTTTCCCAGCTCTAATTTCACCAGCAGTCCTCCAAATAACCATGTTGTTTTCTATGGTAAGCTGAAGAATGTCCCCTCAGTCCCCCAAAAGTCCAATTTCTAATCCCTAGAACTTATAAATATGTTACCTTGTATGGCAAAACAAATTTTACAGGTGTAACTAGATTAAGTGTCTTGAGATGGGGAGATTGTTCTGGATTATCTGAGTGGGTCCAATGTAATTATGAAGGTCCTTTTAAGAAGAAAACAGCAGGGTCAGAGGCAGATAAGGAGATGTGACTACTCACGTAGAGGTTGGAGTGATGCTTGGTAACCAGCCAAAGAATACAAGCAGCCTCTAGAAACTGAAAAAATAAGTTGTTTTTAAAGCCAAAGGAATGCAGCCTGCCTATCCTATTCATGTTAGAATTCTTATCCCCAGGATTATAAGATAATAAGACTGTGTTGTTTTAAACCTCTAAATTTGTTGCAATTTATTACAGCAGCAATAGGAAATGAATATACTTTCCATCTGAAGCACCTCTTCCCTTTTGCCAAAATCCAACTTCTTCATCAGAAGGTGGCTCTTCATGATGGAGCCTCCTAACTTTCCAGCCTTCTCTCTTTATCCTTCAGTCCCAAAATTGACATTAATAGCTAATATTTATTTTCCACTTAACTATAGGCCAAACACTACACCAAAATGTCTAGATATATTAACTCATTGAATCCTGACAATAACACACAAGATATGTATTATCATTATCCCCATCTTACAGATTAGGAAACGTGAAAAATTTATACACTTGTTCAAGAATTAGTAGTAGTGAAGTAAAGGTATAAATTCAGACCAGTTTGCTTTCAACATCTCTGCCACTAAACAGTATGCTACAGCTCAACCTTGGTGTTCTCAGGCAAAATCCCACTGTTTCAAATCCCTGGAAACACTGTAAACAAGAATAAAACCATGATATAGAATCAAGAAAAACAGGAAAATAAAGGGTTCGGGACTCTGAAGAAGAGGAAACACAGGGACATTAGGAGAAAAAATTAAGTATAAAGTGAGTACAGATGACTTGAAGCTAATGAGCCCTGGTTAGCCAACACTAGACATATATATGCTGGACTATTTCCTTTGTAGGGCCTCAGGCATACTTGCTTGGAACAGAAATAGATTCCTAAAGGGGATGTATGGAGATAGACATATCCAGGTGAGTGCAGTCAGGATCCCAAAATAAATTATTCTATCTTCAAGTCCATTCTTCTACCATCACTTCTTAGGGATAATCAATAAGCCTAGCTTGACCACTTCTGTCATCTCACTTAAAAATGAACAGTTTACCACAGGTCATAAGAGAGAAGATAGACAAGTGGGACCTTATTAAACTGACAAGCTTCTGCAAAGCCAAAGAAACCATCAAGAGAGCAGGGAGACAGCCTACAGACTGGGAAAAAGTATTTGCCAACTCTAGGTCTGACAAAGGCTTAACATCCTGGATCTACAAGGAACTGAAACGTACTGAAAAGAAGAAAACAAACAACCCCATTATAAAATGGGCAAAAGATATGAACAGACACTTCACAAAAGAAGATATCCGAGCAGCTAACAAACACATGAAGAAATGCTCAACCTCACTAATCATCAGAGAGATGCAAATCAAAACCGTACTGAGATACCACCTAACTCCAGTCAGAATGGCAATTATCAACAACTCAAAAAATAACAGCTGCTGGAGAGGGTGTGGTGAAAAGGGAACACTTCTACACTGTTGGTGGGAGGGTTAACTAGTGCAACCTCTGTGGAAAGCAGTGTGGTGATTCCTAAAAGCTCTAAAAATTGACCTTCCATATGACCCCGCAATCCCCCTACTGGGAATATACCCTGAAGAACTCAAATCACTCTGTAAAAAAGATACCTGCACACGTATGTTTATCGCAGCGTTGTTCACAATAGCAAGAACCTGGAAACAACCATGCTGCCCATCAAAAGAGGACTGGATTAAAAAAATGTGGTACATATACACAATGGAATACTATGCAGCCATAAAAAAGAACAAAATCATGAATTTTGCAGCAACCTGTATGGAACTAGAGTCTATAATACTGAGTGACCTCTCACAGAAACAAAGATCTGAGTATCACATGTTCTCACTCAAATAATGGACCTTGAACATTCAATGTAATACTATAAGAAAATGACTGACGGTACTGGGAAACTATGGGGGAGAGGGGGATGGGATTAACAGTAGCAAATATTTGTCTGGGGATGGGAAAACACCTCTTATCAACAGGGTGCCTGAATGAAAAGTAATTGTACACTTAACCCTTAACTGTACCCCACAAAACCATAATAAAAAATATTGATTAATAAAAAAAAATGAACAGTTTAAGTAAACAAAAGAGCCAGAGAGAATGCAATGTGTCATGGTGATGAACAGGACTAACTGTGAAATCAGAAAACCCAGAGTTGATACCTTTGCTGTTTTTAATTCAGATTTTATTTTGCTCTAAAGTTCATGTTCTTAACCTAATTCCATGAATATCAAATAAACAAACATGTTAACTCTGCTCATCAGGATGACACATATTGAAATTTCCTCTTACCTATCCTGGCTCTATGGATGATCAGAATAAGAAATCTGGCACAGCTACTTGAAGTCAGAAGTACAATGAGCAGAGTTTGAAGTCAGTAAAGGATTCATTCCAAACCAAGTTCATATTGTGGTTCACCCTGTATATCTAAGTAGGTTTGCCCAAACTTGAGTATGACTCATTTGCGAAAGGAGACATATATCTACCTGTGACTCAATAGGGAAGAAATAAAGTTAAGAAAGCTTTCTTTTTTTTAACTTGGTAAAGACTTAGGTAATTCAAAGGGGAGAGCACATCCTCAGTCCTATGGCAGTCACCAACCTCAGTCTCATGACTTCAGTTTAATTTCTACATCTATGTCTATCTTCTACAGAGCTATTGAAGTAATCCATTTAAATTTCATATTCACTGCTAACTTTCCTCAATATCCAAACTTCAGTTCCAGAAGAAAAACACAAAGCCTGCTTTTAATATGACCACTATATCAGTCCTATACTATGTAAATATAGACATGTGCATGCAAAATAAATAAACTTCCACTGCTTTTAGATTAGTATTAATTTGGAGTTTTACATTCTAGTAGTGCTCAAGTCTAATCCTAAACAATATGTCAATCATGCATTCTTTTGGTTAAAACCTATTCATGGTTCCTGATTGTCCTTTGAGAACTATTCTAACCCTTTTAGTGAAAATGTTAGAGTCCTTATAAGCTGCATATTTAAAATCGTCTTTTCAGTTTCCCTGCTTATATTTTTAGCATATTAGCAATGCCTAAAGCTCTGTATTTCCCTAAGTATTCTACAATTCCATAATTTGTTCTGTTTTTATTTCTCTACACATTCAGTCAACTTCTGCCCTCATCTATTTGACAGAAAAATGTCACATCCTCTGACAAACTGTTACCCTTTGGACAAACTTACACATTCCTTTTACACTATTCCAATTATTCCTGATCAATTATCCATTTAACAATTGCTTCAGCATAAACTAAGAGTTTGTTTATATTTCTGACTCCACTGCAATACTATTTCCCAGAAGAATAAGAGAAAGTCATGTTCAACTTTGAAACCATGTATACTGCCAGGCACATAATAAATGCTCAGTAAATTCCTTTTAAGTGAATAAATGTTAGTCACTCAACCACCCTGCATTGTTAATCAATCAGATGCCTCAGTATCTCAATGTTATTTTATTGATTCTGTCAACTAAGTCTTTAGAGTCTAATTTTAATGTGAATCCAGGATGTATCTATCACCTACATACTCTGTGTCCTTAGAAAACTCTTTCCATTTCTGAATACTAGTTTCCTCTTCTTAAAAATAATAGAGAAAAAGACCCGCTCTGTGCTTTTTGTTTGGTTTTGTTTTGACTTTGTTTTTGTTTTTAGAGACAAGGTCTCACTCTGTCACATGGGCTGAAGTGCAAGGGCATGATCATAGCTAACTGCGACTTCTAACTCCTGGGCTCAAGTGATCTTCTAGCCTCAGCCTCCCAAGCAGCTAAAACTACAGACAAGCATGCACCATCACACCAAGCTAGTTTGTTGTGGTTGTTGTTGTTGTTGTTTGTTTTAATTTCTGTAGAGGCAGGGTCTCACTGTGTTGCCTAGGCCTCAAGCAATTCCCCATTCTCAGCTTCTCAAAGCACTAGGATTACAGGAATGAGCCACTCATGCGCAGCCTACTTCATGGTATTTTACAGCTTTTAATATAATAAAGTATACAGAACATCTATCCTAGTCTAATATCACTCCCAATAAATGGCATTATCATTATTATTCACTAGGAAAGTTTATACAGCTTAGAAAAGTCACTGCCAAGATTCAAAACATAAGAGACACAAGGACTCCACAGAAAGATGTCCACCAGAAAGCCACTGGTATGGGCAGCCTTACATAATGGAATGAATACTGGATGGGGAATTTTCATCTTTAATAAAACCCTGACTGAACCACTAGATTGCTATGAGGTCATGCGGAAGTCACCTCCACCCCCAAACCTTCAGGTCCCCATGTGCAAGGTTGAAAGTACTCAGACAATGTCCAAGGACCAGTCTGAGTGGCTGTCACAGTTGTAAACCGCACTTCCTTTGACCTGACTTCACCACATTTATCCCATGAGCCACACAAATTTTGCCCTTAGATGGACTGCTGTTACCAGTATCCCTACACCCCCCACTCCCTACCCACCCACTGTCCTATGGGAAGCAGGATGAGGTGGTTGCACCTTTGGACTTTAGGCTGATGATGATGCATGTTTGTACAGAGTGGGTGATTGGTTTCATATGGCCACAGGATCCGGCAGCTGGGGACATCTGCTTACACTTAGCACACAGGCAAACTTTCCAGAATCAGGAGTCAGTGTGCTTCTGGCTGAGCAAGTCTTGGCCCCTCGGGGCTGTGTAAGCATGGGGCTTAGATTTGTGTCCTGGATTCACATGTCAGAAAGAATAACCTAGACATGAAATGTTTGAAGTAAGAATCAGCTCTCTGGTTTCACTGGATATAGATAAATTGCCTATGGAAATAGGGCAGAGCTAGAAAGAAAAACAAACAAACAAACATATTACGCTGATGAGGATGATTAAAGAAGATTCCGAAGGATGCTTTGTTCCCAGAAGGAAGTCTATGCCTCACGAATATTGACCCACATAGAAAAGGAAGACTATCTTAGAAATAGCCTCAGCATGTGGTCCATGCTCACCACGGGAAGGAACTACTCACTCAGCATAATGCTGCCCTACAGACCCAAATTTTGGCTTCATTGCAATAGACAATATGCATAGGAGAAAAAGCACTAGTCTTGAAGGTATTTGACCCAGGTCCCACTTCCAAGTCTTTCATTCACCCTGTGTATTTTTGGACAAGCCATGCTGCTTCTCTGAGTAACAGCTACCTCCTCCCCAAAAGGATGCCATTTGGGACCAAATAAGATCCTTCATGCAAGTGTTTTGTCTAACGTGAAATACTATCCAGATGTCAGGAGCTACTATTACCATCCAAAGAATATCTCAAGATCATAAAGATAAAAGTGAATATATTTAATTTTACCAGGCAGAATAGAAATTATTTTATAAATCCCCTGAGACCTAGTTGTCCACTTTCCACATCAGCATCTCATCTCTAGGAATAGTCTCACAGAAAAGTCAGTTCTGTTCTCCAAGAGCCATGGGGGTCATAAAGTCCTGCCACATTCCTCTCTTCTGTTTCTCTCCTCTGGAGCCTGGGGAACAAATGAGCTTTCACTTTCACAAGAAGCATCTGCAAATACTTGGAAATAGCAACAAGAGATAAAAGATATAGACTTTGCTGTCAAGTAGTCCTAGGCTCATACCCTGCTTTTCTACTCTTCATCTGTGTGACTTTGAGAGTGTTGGGTAAACTTAGTTAACTTCAGTGTTCCTATCTGAAATGAGGGATAACTTCAGTGTTCCTATCTGAAATGAGGGATAATAAATCTGACAGTGAGAGGATGTTGAGGACTGAGTCAAATAATGTCTGGAGAGCCTGAGACCATGCATAGGTTAGAGTAGGTCTTCAATTAATGATACCTATTAAATTACTGCCATGTCACCATTATTGACTTGCTGTTATTGTAATTACTGGTATTCTTTGTGTTTAGCACATATGGTTCAGTAAGTGTTTAAATGGGCCCACACACAGCTTAGTTTGGATCATTAGTAAATCAACTTCTTACACATTTGCTGAGTATCTTCTCCATCCCAGGAACTATAGCAGGCACTGTTGAGGATTCAGAACAGAAGAGCTCCCTTCATGTATGAGAAACAATGTCAGACAATTGCCATGTTTACAGATAACTGATGTATGATAGAAATTTACACATGGCTTGAAAGTATAATGGAGACCTTTTCACCTTTCCCCCACCCCCTTTCCTTTTAAAATTATCTGCAAGTTTTCATGTTGAGGTTATTTGTTTGATCTAGAAAAATGTTCACAAAAACGCTGTTCACACCTTGAGTACCAACATAAAAAGAATTAAGTGACTTCCTCACACATTAAGACCTGTGATCTCCTATTCAGAACCCTATATCCCCATACCTTCAGAAATAAGATAGATAAGTGGGACCGCATCAAGCTGACAAGCTTCTGCAAAGCAAAAAAAACCAACAAGTGACCAGGGAGATAGCCCATTGAATGGGAAAAAATATTTCCCAACTGTATATCTGACAAAGGCCTAACATCTAGGATCTATAAGGAACACAAATACACTGAAAGGAAAAAAACAAACAGACCCATTAAAAAGTGGGCAAAAGACATGATTAGACACTTCTCAAAAGAGGATATACAAGCAGCCAGCAGACACATGGAAAAGTGCTCAGCCTCACTCATCCTCAGAGAAATGCAAATCAAAACCACATTGAGATACTACCTAACCCCAGTAAGAATGGTCATCATTAATAAAACAAACAACAACAGATGCTGGCGAGGATGCAGAGAAAAAGGAACACTTCTACACTGCTGGTGGGAATGCAAACTAGTGCAACGTCTTTGGAAGACAGTGTGGTGATTTCTGAAAGAACTAGAAATTGACCTTCCATATGACCCAGTAATTCCTCTATTGGGAATATACCTGGAGGAAATGAAAACATACACACATGTTTGTTGCTGCTCTATTCACAACAACAAAAACATGGAACCAATCATGCTGCCCATCGAAGCTGGATTGGATAAAAAAAAAAAATGTGGTACATACATACAGTGGAATATTATGCAGGACAAACCTATGGACTTCACAGCAATTTGGATGAATTTAGAGTCGATCATACTCAGTGATCTATCACAGAAACAAAGAACAGAGTACCATAAGTTCTCACTCATGAGCGGACCTTGAACAATTATAATACTATAAGAAAGGGGTTGGCAGTAGTGGGAAACTGTCAGGGGACGGGGTTTGGGATTGGCAGTTGAGGAAAATTGCTAGGGGAGGGAGGGACATACCTCATCAACAAGAGTACCCGCATAATCAACATTTGTATACCTAACCCTGTATTGTACCCCACATCTTTATAATAAATAAATAATAAAAAAGAAGACCTGTGATCATTTACTTTGGGCCTTACTCTTATAGCATGATACCTGCAAAAAAAAAAAAATTGAACCCAATGCGACTTCTAAAATCTTAGCCAGACACTTTCAATTTGAAATATGTTCATGGTTCCTCAGAGCTACCAGCCTCAAATTCAAGTTCACTGTAGTGGCCCCCAGGCCTCTCATAATCTTGTCCTGAATAGTTCTGAGTCTCACTGTTGGCCATTTTTTTTCCTTCTCCGTAACCACCCCCACCATCTCACTGAACATGGAGACTCCAGTTGTGCCAGTTTTCTGAAATCTTGCTCTTCTGCCCCTCTGTGCTTATGCCCAGGTTTATACAATTCCCTTTTCTTGAAAAACCTCTTCTCACTTTATCTGCTTGCACAACTTTCACATACCAATTTTCTCTAGGACAAGCATAATGATAACTGTTTAGGAGAAATGGTCCCCAAGTAACGCTAATCCAATTTGGGATCATTTCCTCAGTCTCAAAGCATCTGATCCTTACCACCATCTTGCACTTACCCTTTTTTTTTCTAATTCCCTATTTCCTTGTCTGTCACTGAACTGTGAGCATTTTGGGAACAGAGGGCAAGCTTGACTCATCTCTGTGTCATTCACAATGTTTCATAAAAGCTTCTTGGATGGATTGGCAGAAGCATAGATAGACAGATGCGTGTGTAGTTTCCATAATCATAAACCAAAGGCACATCATCTTTCTTCTCAGAATAATAATTGCATAAGTCCCAATAAATCACCTAGAACCCTTTGAAATATTGTGACCCTAGTCATCAAAAAGCCCAAAATGGTTAGAATTGGCCTGTGAATTGTGAAATTCACTTGATAGTCATTAAAACAAAATCAATCATTATACCTTTTTTATTTTTCATTCATGTCTAGACATTCCTAAGACTCAGTATGACAAGGAGTCTTTTCCCACTCACCTTATACTACAATGGCTAATCCTAGTCATGTTCAGAATTCTGCTCTTTATTAATTCTTTTCAAGAAACAGGCAATCTGTGGTTAGAAAAAAAGAAAAGAGAGAACATAATGGACAGAGAGAGAAGTATGGCTTAATCGTCAGTCTTTTATGGGCATATAATGCAGTTGTCCAGACACAAAGGTAACCAAACTCGCACATTCAGTCTTCCTATGACTTTTTATTGGCTGTTGCTTGAACTCATCAATTTCCCTCACTCTTTTGTGGAAGTTTGATCTTGGCCAAGCTGAAATACTTTTGTATTGAAAATTCCATAATGGGCTCTCCAGGTGCAACTGATTTGGGGTGTGTAGACACCAAAGGTTCATGTCTCAAACACACACAAACTTCCATATGACTGGATCCTTTCTCTTCATGAACACCGCCTCCAAGGCTCTCCAAACCCAGTGAAACTATACTAACTCAAAGCCTCCAAATTCTGCTTATTTATACAACCTAACCTGACCTTTGCTTGCTGTCTCTGGTCTGGGAAAGGATTTGATTAACAAACATGCGCGCACACACACACACACACACACACACACACACAGAGAGAGAGAGAGAGAGAGAGAGAGAGAGAGAGAGAGAGAGAGAGAGAGAGAGAGAGAGAGACATGATAGCTATGGCATGTTTTAAACCACCCCATGAAAACAATGCTGTTTTCTTATACTTAGAAAATGCTAATCACAAAGCTATCTCAGCTGCAGAGCAAAGAGCTGATGGCTGCTTCCACACTTAATTCACGCCTCTGCTGAAAGAGGTGCTCCTATCTAAAGCATTGTATTTAAGAGCACCCTTACGTTCTATATCCCTTTTCCCTCCTTTAGCTTTCATTATTGCACTTATTAAAGATCCATAAGAATAGGAGCTTTGGCAATTGTGTTTATTATCGTATCTCCTCAGTCTAGAATTCCTGGCACACAGTAGGTAACAGCGGATAGATAGGTAAATGACAGATAGATGTAGAAATAGAGATAGAGATGATAGAGGTGGAGGTAGACATAGAGGCAGAAATAAATTCTCAACTGGCAAAGTGGTACTTCAGTATTTCTAAGCTGCATGGCCTTGTAGAAGAGACGTAATGCCTCCTTCCATCAGTTTTCTCACCTCAATTCTTCATCAAGACCCACAGGGCTCCACGTAATTTGGCAACTGCTGACTTCATCAACCACACCCCCACTCTTCCCACCATCACCTTCTTTCAGTGTCCAGAACTTCCCAATATCTTGCCCACCTCAGAGCTTGACCTGGGACAGTCTTCATACTTTTTTGCATGTGTGGAAACTGTGTGTGATAGAATCTCGCCATCTTGAAAGGGAGGTCTTTCCTTCAAATCTTGTCTACAGATCTTCATTCCCCTCAGTCTTTCTCATCACTTTGTTTTCCTTCTAACAGAATCACTTGACTGTCAGTGTTTTCTTCCCACTGGACTGTAAGCATTAGGGTTGGAGGACTGCATGTCTTCTTTAATTTATTTCTTTAATTTAAGGATGTGGGGTACAATTCAGGATTAGGTATACAAGTGGTCATCATACAGGTAAAGTCTGGGCGTCCTTCCAGTACATTCAAGGTCCTTGTAGATCCTGGATGTTAGGCCTTTGTCAGATATGCAGTTGGCAAACATTTTTTTCCCATTCTGTGGACTGTCTCCCACTCTATTCATGGTTTCTTTTGCTTTACAGAAGTTTCGCAATTTAAAAAAGTCCCACAGCCGGGTTCGGTGGCTCAGCCTGTAATCCCACGCCTTTGGGAGGCTAAGGTGAGTGGATTGCCTGAGCCCGTGGGTTTGAGACCCGCCTGGGCAGCAATATCTCATCTCTACAATAAATCAAAACATCAGCCAGGCATGGTAGCGCATGCCTGTAATTCCGGCTACTCGGAAGGCTGAGGCGGAAGGATCGCCGGAGTCCAGCAGATCGAGGCTGCGGTGGCCGGAAGCAGCCACTGCACTCCAGTCTGGGCGATCGAGTGAGACTCCAAATCAAAAAAAAAAAAAAAAAGTTCCACTTGTCTATCTGATCTCTTATGACATGGACTTTTGGGGTTTTGATCAGAGATTGGTTGCCTGCTCCGATTTCTGTAAAGGTGTCTTCTGTGTTTTCTAAAATTCTTAAAGTTTGAGGTTTTATGTTTAGGTCTGTGATTCATTTGGAGTTGATTTTTCTGTATGGTGATAGATAGGGATTCTGTTTCATCCTTCTGCACATGGGCAGCCAGTTTTGCCAGCAGTACTTACTGAATACGTTCTCCTCTCCCAAGAGGTTGTTGGTGGAGGCTTTGTTGAAGATGAGTTGGTTGAGAAACTGGGGTTTCTCTTCCGGAATCTCATCTCTATCCTGTTCCGTTGGTCTATTGCCTATTCTTGTACCAATTCAAGGCTGTTTTTATTATTGTAGTCTTATACTCGAGTTTAAAGTCTAGAAGTGTGATGACCTCCCGCTTTGTTTCTTTTGCTAAGAATTGTTTTGGCTATTCGTGATCATTTATATTTCTATAAGAATTTCTGTTTTGTTGTTTCCAGGACTGAGAAGAATGATGTTAATTTAATGTGTATTGCATTGAATCTGTAGATTGCCTTTGGTAGGGTGGACATTTTAACAATGTTGATTCTTCCAGTTCATGAGAATGGAATATTTTTCCATTTGTTTGTGTCATCTTTGATTTATTTGGCATTTGAGCAGTGTTTTGTAGTTTTCATTATAAAGGTCTTTCACTTCTCTGGTTAGGAAGATGTCAACGTATTTCATGTGTGTGTGTGTGTGTGTGTGTGTGTGTGTGTGTGTGTGTGTGTACCTATTATGAATGGAACTGTGCCTTTTATTTGGTCCTCTGCTTATTTGTGGTTGGTGTATAAGAATGCAACGGTCTTTTGCATGTTTATTTTATACGCTGAGAAATTGCCAAAGTATTTTATCAGTGCAAGAAGCTTTTGACAGATTCTTTTGAATTTTTAAGGTATAGGATTATATCATCAGCAAAGAGGGATAACTTGACTTCCTCTTTTCCTATTTGGATACCCCTGATTTCCTTCTCTTGTCTGATTGCTCTAACTATGACTTCCAACACTATGTTGAACAAGAGAGGTGAGAGTGGGCAGCCTTGTCTTGTTCCAGTTTTCAGGGGAAATGCTTCTAATTTCTGTCCATTGAGCAATATGTTGGCTATGGGTTTATCAAAGGTGGCTCTTACTATTTTGAGGTATGCTCCCTCTATGCCAAGGTGTTCAAGAGTTTTTATCAAGAAGGGATGCTGGATTTCATTGAAAGCTTTTTCTGTGTCTAATGATATAATTGTGTGGTTCTTATTTTCACATCTGTTGATGTATTTAATTACATTTATGGTCTTACGGAGTTGAACCAGGTCAGCATCCCAGGGCTGAAGCCTACTTGGTCGTGGTGGAAGATTTTTGAGATGTGTTGTTGGATCTGACTTGCTAGAATCTTGTTGAGAATTTTCATATCTATGTTCATCAGGGATATTGGCCTGTAGTTCTCTTTCTTTGTTGGATCTTTGCTCATTTTGGGTAATGGTGTGATGCTGGCTTCATAAAATGATGTGAGGAGAATTACATCCTTCTTGATTTCCTGAAATACCTTCAATAGGACTGGTATCAGCTCCTCCTTGGATGTTTTGTAGAATTCCGCTGGAAATCCATGTGGTCCAGGGCTTTTTTTTTTTTTCTTATGAGAGAGTCAACTTCCTGGGTTGTTCTTGATCTATTTCTTCTTGTTTCCACATTGAGAGGTCGTGTGATGTGACAAAGTCCTCCATTTCATATAAGTTATCAAGTTTATGTCCATACAGGTATGCACAGTAATCTCTGATAACCTTTTGCATTTTGTTAGGGTCATTTGTGACTTTATCTTTTATGTTTCTGATTGTGTTTAATTGTGCTTTTACTCTCTTTTTCTCAGTCATTCTGGCTAGGGTTCCATCAGTATTGTTTATCCTTTCAAAGACAGCTTTTGGTTTTATTGATTTTTTTTCTACAGTGTTTTTGCATTATGTCTCACATTTGGGTTTTTACTTTGGTGATCTGGATTCTTCTGCTGAAGTCAGGGTGTTGGTGGTCTTGCCTTTCCAACTTCCCTAGGTGATTTGTTATGCTGTTGACTTTTTCTATTTTCTTGATGTGTATTCATAGAGGTATAAATTCCTCTCTTAGTATTGTTTTCATGACATCGCAGAGGTTTTGGTAAGATGTTTCATCCTTTTCACTTGTTTCCAGGAATCTTTTAATTTCTGTTTTGATTCTTGTATTGACACAGGAGTCATTCAGCATCATGCTGTTTAGTGTCCATGTCTGTGGGTTTGTGGGGAATTTTGGTGGTAGTGATATTTACTTTTATTCCACTGTGGTGTGAGAAGGTGCATGGCAGTATTTTGATGTTGTAAAATGTGTTTATGCTTGATTTATGGCCGGGGATGTGGTCAATTTTGGAGTCCAGACCATGTGATGATTAGTAGAATGTATATTCTGTGGTTGTTGGTGTAGTGTTCTATAGGTATCTGTTAAGTCCATTTTGGTCAAGCGTCAAGTTAGGGTTCCATGTCTCTTCGTTAACTTTTTGCCTTAATGATCTATCCAGGGTTGTTAGTGGTGTATTTAAGTTCCCAGCTAAGATAGTTTTAGGGTCAATATATTTTTTTATTTTACTTAGTAGCTGCTCCATAAAAGCTGGTGCTTCCATGTTGAGTGCATATATGTTTAGGATGGATATTTTTAATTGATGGATCAAACATTTTATCATTATGTAGTGTCTTTCCATATCTTTTAAAAATTTTGGTAACTTAAACATTGTTTTGTTTGATATTAAGATCAAAATCCCTGCCCTCTTTTGTGTCTGAAAATTTGTTTTCCATTCTCTAACTTTGAGTCTGTGGGGACCTTTGTGGTAAGATGAGTTTCCTGGAGGCAGCAGATTACTGGGTTCTTTGTTTTTGTTTTTGTTTTCCAGTTGGCCATTCTGTCTTTTCAATGGTGCATTTAGTCCATTTACTTTCAGGCTGATTATTGAAATGTGAGAGTTTGTCCCTATAATAATGCTGTTATAAAGCTGTTTTGTTTTCATTTAGTTTTTGTGTTCATATATGTGTGTGTCTTCATTTTTGTTGGTATCATGTATGTTCTGCTTCTTCTGTGTTTGTTTGTGATCTTATGAAGTATATGGTCTTTCTTTTGTTTCTGTTTTCTTCTGTGCACAGCACCTTTTTTAAGCATCTTCTGTAGAGCTGGTCTGGAAATAGCGTATTCTCTTAGGGAATGGATATCTGGGAATAATTTTAATTCTTATTGCTGATGAAGCTTAGCTTGGTTCAATAGGAAATTCTTGGTTGAAATTGTTTATCTCTGAGAACATTAAAGATTGGGGTCCAATTCCTTCTGGCCTGTAGTGTTTCTGCAGATAAGTCTGGAGCAATTCTGACTGGTCTTCCTGGATGGGTAGTCTGACCTTTTCCCTTGCTGCCTTTAGGATGTTTTTCTTTTATACCTACTTTATGTAGGTAAATGACTATGTGTCTAGGGGTTGGTCTTCTCATAATATATCTTGCAAGGGTTCTCTGGATCTTTTGTGCTTGTATAGTCATCTCTCTGGCCAGATTAGGGAAATTTTCTTCAATGACCTCATAGAATGTTTGTTCCAGGGTGTTTTCCATTTCTCTTTTTATTTCAGGTATTCAAATCAGATGTTGGTTTGTTTTCTTGATAAAATCACACATCTCTTGGAGAGTTCCTTCTTTTTTCCCTCTTATTTTTAATAGATTGGGTTAATTCCATATTTTGATCTTCCAGCTCTGAGATTCTTTCTTCTGCTTCGTGAATTCTGCTTCCCATGCTTGTCAGTGTTTTATTTATTTCTTAGATGGAGCTATTTATTTCTATTTTTTCTAAGTACTCTTTCTTGAGTCTGTCCAGTTTCATTGCAATTTCATTTAGTTTTAGCCCTTGCATTTCTTGATTTTTATTCATTCTAACCAATGATTCTCTGATCTCGATAAGTACCTTCTGGGTATTGTCATTCTCGGAGATAACCATTGCTTGTGCCCAGTGGCTGTTCTTCCTAGCACTGACACTTTACTGGGGCTCTAATGGTTACCAGTGGTTTTTTGTTTTGTTTTGTTTTTTCATAATCAATATTTTTATTATGGTTTTGTGGGGTACAGTTAAGGGTTAGGTGTACAGTTATGTTTCATTCAGGCACCCTGTTGATAAGAGGTGTTTCCCCATCCCCAGACAGATATTTGCTACTGTTAATCCCATTCCCCCCCCCATAGTTTCCCAGTACTGTCAGTCATTTTCTTATAGTATTATATTGGATGTTCAAGGTCCATTATATGAGTGAGAACAAGTGATACTCGGATCTTTGTTTCTGTGAGAGGTCACTCAGTATTATAGACTCTAGGTCCATCCAGGTTGCTGCAAAATTCATGATTTTGTTCTTTTTTATGGGTGCGTATTTTTTTTGTTTTGTTTTGCTTTGTTTCTTCATTTGTAGCAGTTTTCTTATCTTTCCCTTGAATCCTGTTGCTCAGTGGAAAATGGAGAAAGAGTCACTTCTGATATTTGCTCTACCTTTTTTCCTTCCTTGAGTCAGAGTTCTTGGTTTGTTCAGTTATGAAGTAGGGCTATAGGTGGTCTGTCTCTTTACAATTTTGTGTGCTGTTTCTTTACAATTTTGAGCACTTACTGGAGGGCGGGGTCTGGGTTGCAAGGATTCTGAACTTATTGGCAGGTCATAATGTTTGCTATCTGGTGAATGAGGCAGCTGGGACTCACTCTACATCTCTTCATATTATGACCTTTCAGTGAGTATGCTTGTATAACCCCTGAGTCCAAAACAGAGTATAAGAGAGAAAAGAGAGGCAAGAACAAGAGAAAAAAAGGGAGAGGAAGAGAAAGAGAGAAAAAAGAAGAAAGAAAAAATAAAAGAAGAAGAAAGAACATAGAGAGAGAAATAGAAGGAGGAAGGAAAAGAGAAAACCAACCAACAAACAAAGCAACTAAATGAGGTAAGCAAACAAACAAATCAATACCCACACAACCACCCGACCCCAAAATAACAAACAAATCCATTGATAAAGAGTTCTTAGCTTTAGTTTGTCTTTTTTGGGGGGAGGAGCCTCCCTCTTGTGACAGGGGCTGTGACTGCAGGTATGTTACAGTAGATTCCCTCTTTGCTGTTGAAACTTAAGATACTAGAATCTTCACTCCCTGCTGCCTGCAATTAGTAGTTAGTGCACACTCATGTGAGGAAAAGTGGCTGAAATAACCTGACACACTATCTCTTGGGATCTTACTCCCTTCCTTCCTCTCCCAGGATGATCACAGCTCCCAAGGCATACAGTTCAGGTGGGGGAATGGAATCTCCTGTCTCTGCCCTGCCCTCTTGATCTCTCTTGCTTATTGCTAGAGGTGGTTGGGTGAGTCAGCTTGGCACTCACCAGTCTCCTTCTCAGTCAGTTCCACTGTCTGTGTCTATCACCCAGCAGCTGGCTCAGGGTGGAGAGTAGATCATCTGGGGTTCTGCATCTGCTGTTACCCACTAGGGTTTGTGCACTGGGGGCAATGTTTTCTGAGGTTGCAAAGAGCAGCCCCAATGCAACACAGAGATCATCACCTAGTCTCAAGGTGCAGTTCTGCTGTTCCACAGAGGCTGCCATGGAGCATTTCTCTGCTCAGATTAGTTCTTATGCACACTCACCCATACAGAGACTCTCAAACTCCGACTGGATCCACCACCTTCTTGCCTCTTCCCCAAACCATATGTCCTATCTGACGTTTTTGGATTCCAAGGATCTAGAACCATGTCCATCACATAAGTGCAATAAATACCTGTTGAATTAATGAACATATATAAAGATGATTATAACCATTTTTATAGAGTCTCTACAAAGATTAAACAAAACTCCTTCAGAGTTAGCATCTATGAAATGTAAATTTCTCTGCAATGTGGCTGGAACATGGTATATTATGTGTTTAATAAATGTTAACTATTATGAGTATATTATTCTTGCTATTATCATTTGTTCACTCATCTCTCTGGTTATATTTAGCTACTTAAATAATTATTCATATTTGAAATCTAGAATATTGCATTAAAATGGAACTCTCAAAGTTTTTCTATTTTAAATAAGAAAGTTTGATTGTTATTGGCAAAAGTCATTTTTTCTTGATGCACGTTATATAGTTTAGTAGTTGAATAAGACCCATAATTTAGAATCTGACCTGAATTTACTGACTTAATACTTTACTCTGATCTATAATTTAAAAAGTTTGTGTCAGGCAAATGTCATAGTTTGAACATAATTTTGCATTTCCAAGTTGGTAGAAAATACTTATCATAAGGAATACACCCACTCTTACTCCTTCTCTTTAAACCCTCAATTAATGAGGCATCATACCAGAAAAGAAAGAAGAATATCAAAAGTGGAAGGCTCCTATGAAATGATGCCCCTGGGTCTGTCTCTGATGTGGGTCCTGTGTGGCTCCCACTCCCTGGTTGCTTGTGCAGGAGCCCTTCCTCTCTCTGCACCAGATGGCCTGTCCACTGTCTTGGCCCAGCTGCTTTGCTGCTAACTCACTTGGTCTGACACCTGGCAGAGCAGATTCATGCACTGACCCCAGAAAGGAGCAAGGAGCCTGTGCTGCTGCCAAGAAAGGACTGTGCCTTTGGGTGCCAAGAGAAGAAGAAGGGCTCATAGCGGAAGTCCGAATGTCTCTCTAATTGCTCCTTTTAGCACTGGACAGCATCTACCTGTCCATTCTTGATAGGCTGTCAGCATTTTATAACTAAGTTGTAAAAATGAGTTTGAGTATAAAACCTGAAATAAGTTCTTTATCACCAGATATCTTCCTCCCTGAAATTTCACTGGTTTCCAAACTTGAAAGGAGGTGAAATGGGGAAATGGGAGGAGGGTGATCCATTTAGCAGTTTAAAGCTAATAAAAGAAGAAAAAGAAATCAAAACCGGTGATTTATACTTTCTTTGGTTGCAGGCAAAATATGACTTCATTCATGTGGTTGACTAATCCCCTGTCTGCTAATGACTCACTAACCTCCCTTGAGCCATACCTTGGAACCCTCTTTGCCTCAGTCTCTCCTCAGGTAGAATGAGAAAATCTGAAACTTCCAGAACTGCAGTGTTGTGTTCCAGGACCTATAAAATGTCTTAAGAAAATACAATTAATTACTAGCTCTGGTGGTCAGTGTTCAAACAGGACAAAGAACATAACTGAGAAAGGGAAGTATTTTTCATCTAAAAATAGCCACCAAACTATTTCTTCAAGATGCTTTGACATGTTTGGTTTCCATCTGGTCTGAATGTTTTTTCACCAAATACTCATAAAAATTCTACCCTAATTGAGCAAAGAATCAAAAAGTTCCATGCATTTCTATATATCAAAATATACTTTTTTCTATTTAGTCCTAGAAAAATTCAAGGCATACAAAGACTCAGAAGTATTTTTAATAGAAATTGCAAATGTCCTACAGTCATATCGGGGGTAGGGGCCAGGGAATTGGTCAAGAAGTTGGAAAGACTAGGATACGTGTGTTCACACGTACACCATATGTTAGCAACTTTGTGGGGGCTGGAGCATTATCCAGACTGCATGTGATTTCACATGTGTATTAGAGTGTGTGTTTGTCCACATACACATTTGTGTGTGCTCTTTCTTTTGTGGAACTGTGAATTTGAGCTCTGAGCTGAGACAGCCTGTGGGATGCAGAAAAGGCTGTTTCTCTAACTTTGCAGTGGCAACTGTTTAGTGAGTTTGACAATGTTGTCTTCTCAGCTTCTCAGATTCCTCAAAGATCCTCTCCCAGATAACCATGCACCAGGCCTCCAAACAACCTCAGACCCTGCCACACCACCCTTTCTTTAGGCCCTGATATACTACACTTGCTTGGAGACCCAACTGGATTGCAAATCCCACCTGTGAAGAGGCTAGAGACTGGAGTGATGCAGGGTCTCAAGGACCAAGGTTCTAACCCAAGCTCTTCTAGTTACTGGATGAGCTGTCTTGGGTACGTTATTTCCCTTCTTCATGCTCAACTTCCTGATCTGTAAATTTAGGGATGATGATCCTCAGGTAGGCTTCGTCTTTGCTGCTACAAGAGTCCACCAAATGGGACAAGGCTTTATAAATGGTACATCTTCAAATAACCATAAAGTATTATATTACTTAAAAAGTAGGGTAGGCTATTTTACAGGACTTTATTATTATAAGTAATCTTATTTAATGCAAGTAGAAATGATGTATTATCTTAATATGTTTTGAAACTAAAAAATACATAGATTTTCCTAGCTATTTTTTCCAAAAGGAGGAGATATAAAGCACCAACATTTCTTTGGAAGGCTACAAGACAGTTTGAGAATATAGACAGGGCATATCTTAATATCAAATTCCATTGTGAGAAAGTTATTCTCTGCTCAGTTTCTTATCAGTTGTCTTGATTAATTCAAGAAGAAAACCCCAGTTTTGTTCCAAAGATATGGGATACCTTAGGCTCAGAGCCTTCTGCAGGCAACATCACCTAAATGGAAGTTAGATTTTAAAGGACTGGTATTGCCATTATGGAAAAAAGTTTTCATGTTTCCAAAGGAATTAAAAATAGAACTACCATATGACCCCAAAACCCCAGCAATCCCTCTTCTGGACATATACCCAAAGGAAATGAAATCTCTACTTCATAAAGATATCGGCACCCCTTTGTTCACTACAGCATTATTCACAATAGCCAAGACATAGAAACATTTAAACTGTCCATCGAAGAATGAGTAGATAAAGAAATCATAGTGTGAATATTATTCAACCTTAAAAAAGAAGAAAAACAAGATGTCATTTGTCACAATATGATGTGTCTGGAAGACATTAGGTTAAGTGAAATAAGCCAGATGCAGAAAGAAAAATATTACATGGTCTCACTTATATGTGGAATCTAAAAATAAACAAACAAACAAAAACTCACATATACAGAAACAGAGAACAAAGCAGTGTTTACCAGGGGCAGAAACAGGATGGAAAAGGAAGAAATGGGGAGATGTAGGTCAGAAGATAGAAAGTAGCATATATATAGGATAAACAATTCTAAATATCTAATGTACAAGATGAGGACAGTAGGTAATAAAATTGTACTATATCTGGAATTCATGCTAAATGAACAGATTTTAGCTGCTCTTAATTTTTTTAAAAAGTGTAACTATGTGATATGATGGATAATCTGCCTTACTAGAATAATCTTTTTACTAACTATACATTTCCCATAACATCATGTTGTATAACTTAGATATACACAATAAAATTTATTTTTAAAATAATAAATTAAAAGAAAAGAAAATTAAATTTTGAATTACTTTTAGTTTATAGCTAATAGTGATTAATTTTTATTTACAACATGAAAACTTTTCTTCTTAAAATAAATTAATTTGAATTAAAAGAATGTACCACTTAAGCACATGAATTAATATGTAATCAAATTGATCGCAGACCAATATAACAATAATAATGAGTTTGTATTAGTCATCAATTGCTGCATAATAAAATAATGTAAAACTTGATGACTTAAGCAGTGATGAACATTTTTTTCCTCTCAGTTTTTATAGGTTAGAAATCTGAGGTGGCTCTGGCTCCACGTCTTTCATGAGGTTGTAATCAAAATGTCAGTTAAAACTATAGCCACCTGGAGGCTTGCCTGGGGCTGGAGTATCCACTTCCATGTGGTTCATTCATGTGGCTGTTCCTTATGACATGAGGCTCTTCGATGTGCTGCCAAAGTATCCTCATGGCATAGCAGCTTATGTACCTCCAGAACAAGTGATCAGAGAGATAAAAGTAAAAATGGCAATATCTTTTATGACATATCCTCAGAAGTTGCACACTGTCACTTCTACAATCTCTAATTAGTCACACAAATCACCCTTATTCAATAAGGGAGGGAACTACACAAGGAAGCAGATACCAGGAGTTTAGGATTATCTTACAGGTTGGTGTACACACTGAGATACACTGTGATACACTGATATCACACTGTGATACACTAATCACTGAAGTTTGAGAAATACTGATTTAGTCTAAAGTTACAGACCTACCAAGAGAACATTTTTTTAAAAAATGATGTAGCCAAATCCAAGGCTAGTTTTTGTTTTGCTTTGGCACAGTCAAGACAAAAAGGTAAGAATCCAGAGCACCCATTGCAGATGCTGACACTGCCTTTGGTCTTTCAAAATTTTAGAAGAAATTCAACCCTATCTTAGGGCAAGTCTTTCCCTCTTTGGTTTCCAGTAGGAAGTTTTTGCTGCTGCAGCCAGTTATCAAGCTCTCAACTCCCCACCTAGGGCTAGGTCCAGCAAGTTAGGCAATTTTGAAGGCAGACTATGAATCTGGTGTCAGCAGATTGTCCACAAACTGTGTTCAGCCCACAGATATATCTCCTTTGCCCTAAGCAGGGCATTGTTAGTTTGTTTTTATTTTTTAATGAGTTGCTAATTATATGTGAAATTAGGATATTTCACCTAATAATTCAAATCTAGGATTTCCCTCGAAAAAATTGGAAGTGCTGACATGTCTGGCCTGGTTTTCTGCACCATAACCATCTGTAGAAATCACATTTTAACTACACATGAACTCTTGTTCGCCATGGTCCCTGAAACTCTTCTGCTTTCCTAAATCTCCTTCTTATTCTCTACAAGCCATTGAACTGACTACTCTTGCCCAAAGTCAACCCTCTTAGTTTATAGTTGGATAAACTAAGGCTTTGACAGTCGATAGGCTTACATCTCTAGAAAGACTTGCCCAAAGCTACATGGCTGGCAAACATTAGCTCAAAGACAAAAGAGGGTTTCTTTTCTACCTAAGTACTATTCCCAAAACAATTATCTGTTTCTGTCATAAATAGACTTCAATATAACCAGAGGATATTCTGGATAGCTCAGCTACAGTGACTCTACTCTCCCTCACTGCACTTTTAGCCTGAAGAGCCATCTGATGCCACAAAGAAGAATGGGGGAATGTAAGGAGAGAGAGACTGTCTAACTCAACCCACTACCACAGCTGGAAAAAGAAAATTTTAAAGTTTATAAATCTCCATTCAGGGTAGGGCTCAGTGGCTCAAGCTTATAATCCCAAAATTTGGGGAGGCAAAGGTAAGAAGATCACTTGAGCCCAGGAGTTCCAGACCAGCCTGGGCAACATAATGAGACCTCATCATTACAAAAAAAAGAAAAAACTGTGTGTGGTAATGGAAGCCAGGTGGAAGAATTACCTGAGCCCAGGAGGCCAAGGCCAAGGCTTCAGTAGCTGTGACTGTACCACTATACTCCAGCCTGAGTGACAGAGTGAGATTCCAACTCAAACATAAATATAAATACATACATACATACATAAATACATAAATAAGTAAATACAAATATCTCTGCTCTAAAAGAGGGAAAACAAATAAAAGATAGTAGATTGAGAAAATATGAGTATAAAACTATTCAAGTTCTGGGAGAAGATTGGTAGCAATCCCCAAACATCACAGATTTCAGCCCTTCCAACTACAAGGACTCCTCATCTTAAAGCTTCCAATTTACCATTTATGATTACTAAAAATAATTCATTTTAAATCTTTCAAGGAAGTTTCTTCCTTCCCCATTTCCTGATCTTTATGAAGTCACCATCTTGGCCTATACATGAAAGGCAGTGTTTTAACTAAATTGCATATAAAAATGGTAGAGGAAAAGGAGTGAGTGAGATTTTGGCACGGCAAAAAACTCCCCGTGAGGGATGATCTTAAAAACCAGGCTAAACAGCTGCTCTGGTGATCAATAGGTAGAACTCAGATTCCCCAGCCCCAGCTGGCTGCAGCCAAGGTCACAGGCCTGTGTCCAAATGCACTGAACCACGTCTGCTTCAGAATGGGGAGGGATGGCTTTGCTGTGCCAGGGCTCCTGGAAGATCACTTTTCAGGCTGCTAGTCTGCAAGGATCAACAAATTCAAGAGTAAGAGCTGTACTCTGACAAGCACTACAGAGTCACACGTCACCCAGATCTGGAGAGTCTGCGTGCCGCACTCCAGCAGCACAGAGTGGTGGCAAAGGATCCTCATCACAACACACTGGATGTTCTGACTCGCCTCCACTGAACCCTCTAAGTCCCACAACAGAATCTCATCACCTCCTCCTCCATCATTCCAAAAAGCTCAGTATTTTCTTGATGGACTTCATAGCTGAGATGCAGGGTCTCCTCAGCTAACTGTTGATACAGATAGAACAGTCTTTTCCTCATGTCACATGCAAGTCAGGGCAACGTCTGGACAGCAAGGAAAAAATGAAGTGAATGAGCGAGTCGCATCTCCTTTCATCTTTTCGTTCTTTACAATTAACTGAGTACAAGATACTAGGTGCTGTGGTTAAAGGTTGAATGAGCAAGACATGCTCTTACTAGCAAAGAGCTTCAGTCAAGAGACAAGATTAATTAATTAAAAACTAGTTACAAAGAAATAGGGCAAGTTTTATCATAAGGGAAGTGGGAGAAGAGGAATGAAAATCCATGGAGTGAGGAAGAAGGGAGGAAGTGGCATTAAGAGGAGAATGAGAAAGATCAGGAGGAGTAAGCACAAACGAGACAGAAAGGTGAGAGTGTATCAGATGGAGAAAGAGCCCACATGAAGACTCGGTAGTTGGAAGAAGCCCAGTGTATTCAGGGAATTAAAAGCAGCTTTGTATAAATAGGGGCAGAGGCCAAGTGATTAAAAGTCTTTGAAGGTCTGGTAGTGCTTTTACCCTTGTTTTAAGTTCGATGAGGACACAATGAAATGTTATAAACAGAGAGATGACGTGCAGAGAGTTGGAGTCTAGGAAATATCATCAGGCTTGCCAGGTAAGAAACGAAGGGAGAAATTCAGGAGAGATGGCATTGCTCCAAATGCACAATGATGACGGATAACAGTTGCAAAGAGAGCGTTCGAATGTGTAGCTGGCCTCAAACACACAATAAAAATAACATCTCTGTAAATGTGAAATAGAATAAGTACAAGGTAAGCGCTGAAACGACAGACTTCTGGGCCCCCAGATCAAAGCAGGAAGAGACATCCAGGATTTCTACTTCTGTAGGAAAAACAGGGAACATCTACCATGAAACACAGCTGTAGACTGGAGTCAGGCTCACTGCTGAGAAGCATTGGGGAGATTGAGACCCCCTGTTAACAAGGAGATACTAAAAGTTAAATGTACCACTGTCTGAGACTACAGACACCTGACAAAAGAGACTAGTACATGCAAAACCAGTCCTGCGGCCAGGAGCCAAGCTGAACCAAGCCACATGTTCCCTTAAGTAACTGCAAAAGTAAAACAGCCTCATTATGTCCATAAAGCAAGAGTCTCAAACAGTTGACATAAAACACAGTTCTGGATAGTAGACCAAGAATCCACCGAAGAAAACATCACATATCCTCTAAAGAAGGAGAAAATATAAAAGCCGAAAACAAAACTTCATCAATGTAAGATAATCCTACAAAAACAAAGTTATTAAACATGTGAAAGAACTATCCTGAAAAAGAAATTCCAAGATTCAATCAGCAAAAACAAACCAAATAAAAGTAAAAAATAAATCAAAACCATATAAAATCAAGATAAAACAATAATCAGGAGGTAAATCAACTACAACAAAAGATAATTCCCTAATGTAATAAAAGATTTTTAGTAAGTAGGAGTTCGTTTTACAAAGGGATAATAAGAAATCAAAAATTGTGAACCAAAAGTCTGTAAAATGGTGCCTGCGCTTCTGAGGTCTTATTTTATATTTTCAGGACTTACATTTATGTGCTTAATCCCTTTGGAGTTGATGTTTGTATATGATAAGAGATAAGGGTCTAGTTTCACTCTTCTGCATATTAATATCCAGTTTTTCCATCACTATTTATTAAAGAGATTGTTCTTTCCCCAATATGTTCTTGGCATCTTTATAAAAAAATGAATTGATTGTAAATGTATGGATTTAGTTCTGGTTTCTCTTTTCTGTTCATCAATTTCAGCATTTTTATGCCAGTACTATGCTGTTTTGGTTCCTGTGCTTTGTAGTGTATTCTGAAGTCAGGTAGTATGTTGCCTTCAGCTCTGTTCTTTCTTCTCAAGATTTCTTTGGCTACTTAGGGTTTTCTGTGGTTCCATATAAAATTTAGAATGTTTTCCTATTTCTGTGAAGAATGTCATTGCTATTTTGATAGGGATTACTTTGAATCTGTAAATAATTTTAGGTAGTATGAACATTTTAACAGTATTAATTCTTTAAATCCATGAACATGAAATATCTTTGTCTTTCCATTATTATTATTATTATTATTACTATTATTATTTTGGTGTCCTCTTCAATTTCTTTCATTAGTGTTTTATACTTTTCATTGTAGAGGCTTCTCACTTCATTGACTAAATTTATTCCTAAGTAATTTATTTTATTTTTTGTAGCTGTTGTAAGTAGATTGCTTTTTAGATTTCTTTTTCAGATTGATTGCTGTTGTCATATAGAAATGCTACTTATTTTTGTGTGTTGGTTTTGGATCCTGCAACTTTGCTTCTTAGTTGTAACAGTTTTTTGTGGTGATTTTAGGTTTTTCTAAATATAAGATCATGTCATCTTCAAATAAGGACAGTTTGACTTCTTCCTTTTCCAAATTGGATGCCCTTTATTTATTTATCCTGTGTAATTACTCTGACTAGGACTTCCAGTACTATGTTCAATAAAAATGGTAAAACTGGGCATCTTTGTCTTGTTCCAGATCTTAGTATAAAGGTTTTCAATTATTTTTCATGTGGTATATTAGCTTTGGGTTTGAAAAGCAAAAATTGACAAATGAGATTATATCAAGCTATAACAGTTCTGTACAGCAAAGAAAAAAATCAATACAGTGAAGTAACATAAACAATGGGAGAAAATATTTGTGAGCTATTCATCTGACAAGGGATTAATAACCATAATATATAAGGAACCTCAAACAGCTCAGTAGCAAACATAATAATAATAATCCAATAAAAACGGGCAAAAGATCTGAATAGACATTTCTCAAAAGAAGACATACAAATGGCCAACATGTGTATAAAAAATGTTTCACATCACTAATAATTAGGGAAATGCAAATCAAAACCACAATGAGATATCATCTCATCTCAGTTAAAATGACTACCATCAAAAATACAGAAAATAAAAGATGTTTGTGAAGATGTAGAAAAATGGGCATGCTCAAACATTGATGATGGGAATGTGAATTACTATGGATAACAGTATGGAGGTTACTCATAAAACAAAAAATAGAACTACCATATGACCCAGCAATCCCACTGCTGGGTATATATTCAAAAGAAAGGAGATCAATATACCAAAGAGATATATGCACCCTTGTGTTTACTGCAGCACTACTTACAATAAACAAGATATTGAATCAATCTTAATGTCCATCAATAAATGAATGGATAAAAAAATTGTAGCATATATATATGTATATATGTGTGTGTGTATATATATATATACAATGAAATATTGTTTAGCCATAAAAAGAATAAGATTTTGACATTGGCAGCAAAATACAAGGAACCGGAGGACATTATGTTAAGTGAAGCCAGGCATGGAAAGAAAAATATCACATGGTCTCACTCATGTGCAGAAGCTAAAAAATTGAACTTATGAAGATAGTGAGTGGAATGGTGGTTACCAGACTGAAAATGAACATTGACTACTCATCAGAATAAAGAAAACTAAATCTACAATTAGACACTGTCTTAGCCTATTCTGTGTTGCTACAACAGAATATCACAGACTGGGTAATTTATAATGAACAGAAATTTATTGGCTCATGGTTCTGAAAACTGGGAAGTCCAAGATTGAGAAGCTGGCATCTTGAAAGAGCCTTCTTGCTCCACCATTCCATGGTGAAGATGGAAAGGCAAAACAGAACAAGAGATCAAACTTGCAGTCTCAAGTCCTTTGATAATCAGTACTAATTCATTCATGAAGTGTTCATGGCCTAAATGCCTTTTATTAGGCCCCACCTCTCAACATGTTTGCATTGGGAATTAAGTTTTCAACACGTGCTTTCTGGGCATGCATATGGAAAATAAAATAAAATGCAGAAATATTAAATCTTGACCCATATAAAACACCATATCCAAGATCAACTCCAGTTAAGATATACATGTTTTTATAAATATAACATAATAAAGTTTCTAAGATAAAGCATAATATATTCAGTAATCTGGAATAGGCAAACATGTCTTAAAAATAATATTAAAAGTACCAAATATAAAATAATGATTTGATAATTAGACTATAGTAAAATTAAGAACTTTTGTTTATCAAAAGACACAGAAAAGTAAAAATGAAACTCACAGAATGAGGAATTGGCAATACTTGTGTCTGACAGATGATTTATATCAAGAACATATGTAAAAAACTTAAATCAAGAAGATAAGCCAACAGAAAAGTTAAAAGACTAAACATCTCTTAAAAATGAGTTACAAATAATCAATAGCACATGAAAGAATGCTCAAATTCATTAGTCATCTAGGTAACTTCTTATGTAAAATAATAATGCATCCCTATCAATGTGCATAAAAAACACTGAAGTCAGAAAAACACAAAATGTTGGCAAAGTTGCAGAATAATAAGGACTTTCAATAAATTATAACAATTTAACCATTTTGAAATACTGTTTGAAATAAAATTTCAAAAACTAAAATCAAACATACACATATTCCATGACTAAGCAATTTCAGTTCTAGGAGCTACAACTCCCCCAAAAATGTATACACATATTCATCCAGAAATGTAACAAGAATATTCATAGTAACACTATTCATAATAACCCCAAAAACTGGAAAACTGGCCAACTGCTCATCAAAAGTAAAATGTATAAATACATATATTGTGGTATATTCTTACAAAGCACTACTATATTGGTGAATAAGAAGACAGACATCCAGGCTCGGTGCCTGAGCCTGTAATCCGGCACCTTTGGGAGGCTGAGGTGAGTGGATTGCCTGAGCCTGCGGGTTCGAGACCCGCCTGGGCAAGCAAGACCTCATCTCTGCAATAAATCAAAAAATCAGCAGGACTAGTAGCACATGCCTGTAAATCCGGCTACTTGGAAGGCTGACGCGGAAGGATCGCCGGAGCCCAGCAGGTCGAGGCTGTGGTGGCCGGGAGCGACCACTGTACTCCAGTCTGGGCGACAGAGTGAGACTCCAACTCAAAAAAAAAAAAAGACAGACAGACACAAAACAGCATATATTTCAAAAACAGGCGTAATTAATCTATGGGGCTGGAACTCAGGATAGCCCTTACCCAGATGATGGTGGAGTTATGACTGGAAGAAGCATGAGAGGGCTCTGTTTTGCTGTTAATGTTGTTTTTCATTTGGGAGCAGGCTACATAGGTGTGCTCACTTTGAGAAAATTTATTGAGCTGGACTTTTAATTTGTGCACTTTTTCACATGTGTGTTATCCTTCAAAGTTATTCTTTAAAAGTGCCACAGTTCACACACTGTGCTCTGATGTTCAAATGACTGCAGCTGTGAAGTGGATAAGTCACCCCTCACTAACAAAAGCAAGGGCTTGTACATTCACAAAACAAGACTCTTCACTAGATAGGTTTTTGTTTGGGGCTCTGCTGTTTAAGAAAACCAAAGGGCAAGCATATGTCCTCTCTTCTCACTAACCCTTTAGGATTTTTGCCTTTGTAAATGTGACTCATGTGACATGAGAACACCAGACAAATTGGATTGAATTACACATTTAAATATACTATTTATTGTTTATCACATGATATATTTAGAGAACAAAATTCCTTTGTGTAGCTTTTATGGCCAATAGTTACAATTGGAAATTATACCAAAGTCCTTCTGAACTACAAGCAATTAAGTGAAAAATCAACAATTAAAAATATAGTCTTTAAAATATATGTTTGGAAAAGTAAACTACTAAATATCAAATTTTCTGGGTTACCAAAAGAGCAATACTTTCTCTAAAACATATTTACTCATTTAAAAAAAGAGTAAGACTAAAAATACATGAGTTAAGCATTCAATACAATACAGAAGACAGTATTTTAAAAAATAATAATAACAATTAAAAGAATGAAACAGGCACAGTAGCTCATACCTGTAATCCCAGAACTTTGAGGCTAAGGTGGGAATTACTTAAAGCCAGGAGTTCAAGATCAGCCTCGGCACCAAAGTCAGACCACATCGCTACAAAAATTTTAAAAATTAGCCAGGTATGGTAGCATGCACCGTTAGTCCCAGCTCCTCGAGAAGCTGAGGTTTGAGGATGGCTTGAGCCCAGGAGTTTGAGGTTACAGTGAACTATGACTGAGCCACTGCACTCCCTCCAGCCTGAATACAGAGCAAGAACTTGCCTCTAAAAAACAACTGATATTAACAAAAAATAAAACAAAGACGCAAAAAAGATAAACAAACCAAAATTAGGTTTAATAAAAAGACTCATAAGAAAAGCAAAACCCCAAGCCGGGCTCGGTGGCTCAGCCTGTAACCCCGCGCCTTTGGGAGGCTGAGGTGAGTGGATTGCCTGAGCCCGCGGGTTTGAGACCCGCCTGAGCAGCAAGACCTCATCTCTGCAATAAATCAAAAAATCAGCAGGGCGTGGTAGTGCATGCCTGTAATTCCAGCTACTCGGAAGGCTGAGGCGGAAGGATCGCAGGAGCCCAGCAGGTCGAGGCTGCGGTGGCCGGGAGCGGCCACTGCACTCCAGTCTGGGTGACAGAGTGAGACTCCAACTCAAAAAAAAAAAAAAAAGAAAAGAAAAGCAAAACCCTAGCAAGAATGATCTAGCAAAAAAAGAGATCACAAATTAAAATATAGTAATGAGAGGACATAATTAGAAATACAGTAGAGAATTTTTTAAGTCATGATACATTAGTCCAATTTTATGCTAATTTTATAGAGTTTTCAATTTTGTAGATGTTATAGATTTTTTTTAAGTATGCAAATTTGAAATGTGGTAAAAATAAAATACTTCCTGGAAACTTTATAAATTATCAATATTGTCTTAAGTAAATATCAAAATTCAATACAAATTCAGACAAATTTAATTGATAGTTGAAGTTTTCATATCAAAAAGAAACCATACTCAGATGAATTTATAAAGTCACCTTTTATTAATCATCAAGAAACAAATCTTTTCTTGCTCAAAATGTAAAAAGGCAATGCAATAATAAGAATATAGCATAATTTCACTTATATATAGTAATGCAAAATAGTAGTCTTAAACATACAATGTACCAGTAACATCATCAACAATAACAATAAAATACAATCCCAAGAATGCAAAGGTAGTTCAGTGGCATGAAAACTTATCAATATAAACTATCACGTAAGAATATTAATAGCAAAAAGCATATTGTACTCTTATTAGATGAAGAGGAAGAATTTGACACAAATTAACCCTCAACTTGAAGAAAATTTTAGGAAAAATAGGAATATGAAGAAATTTCCTCAAGCATATAAATAATTTTTATTAAAAATATGCAATAAATATCATTATTTTCTTTATCATTATTAAATACATACTGAGCATTTAATTTGTGCTAGGTACTGTTCTGAATACTATACACACATATAAAAACATATATACACATATATGCACATGAATGTATTCAATTCTCACAACATTCTTCTTATATTAACATTATTGTTGTGGTTGTTTTATTTTTATTTTACAGGTGGAAAAGCAGAGACGCAGAGGGTTAAGTAATCTGGCCTAAATTACACAACTTTTAAATGACAGAGCCTTAATTCAAATCCACTTGACCTCATAGCCTGCATTTTTAACCCCTATGCTGTGTGGCCTCTTTAATGATGGAATGCAGAAACTTTCCCTTCAAAATCTGGAAGAAGCCAAAGACTCCTGCTGTCACCTCTACTCTTCAACATTACCCAGAACCCTTTGCCAATGCAATAAGAAAAATAAACTCAAGATTTTAAAAACAGATTAAAAGAGATACAATGGCCTTAACTTGCAGACAACATGATTAGACAATCCAAAAAAAAAAAAAAATTACAGATAAACTATAAGAAAAGACAACAGCATTCAGCAAGTTACTATATCAATATACAAATTCATTTGTGGTCCAGAAATCAGTTATATCAACTATAAATGTAATAAAAAGTGAGAATACTTTCACAATAGCAAGAAAAATTCCAAGCTTCTATGAATAATTCTGGCAAAAATATAAATTAACTTTTTAGGAGAAAGTTGTAAGCATTTTTAAAAGACTTAAAAGAAAGTCTGAATAAATATTTCTAGAAGAGAAGACTCTGTATTAAAAAGGTTCCTGTTTTTCCACCAAAATAGTCTACATATTTGTTGTAATTTTAGTTAAAATAGCAATAAAATTTTCATTGAAATTGACCAATCAACATTTATACTCTTCACATGGAAGATTTAAAATATAAGAAAGTTTTGAAGAATGTTAATAAAGCATACCAAGATCAGATATGAAGCTTTATTCTAAGGATATATGTAAGACAATGTGCTATTTACATAAGATAAGACAAACAGATCAATATAATACAATCAATTACCTTGTAACAGAACCATGAAAACTTGGCATTACCAGAGATGACATTATAAATAAATAGAAAAAGGATAGACTGTCCAATAAATGGTATGAGGACAACTGCCTTTCCATATGGAAACAACAAATTTAGAACACTGCTTTACAGCAAAATAAAACCAGATAGATTGAAGATTACAATGTCAAAAAATAAAACTTTAAAACTTATATAAGAAAATGATTTTAAAATAACTCAGAGACAAGGATTTATTGAACTAGACATCAAAGCTCAATCCATAAAAAAAGTTTGATAACGTTTGACTACAGTAAAATTAAACTATTTTATATGATAAAGACATCACCCAAAAAATGTAAACAATAAGCCACAGACTTGAAGAAGTTTTTTGCAAGTTTTGTGTCAGTTTTTAACTAACAAAGAATTAATATACAGACTACACAGGGGTCAAAATTCTCAAATCAATGGAATTATTAAAAATTCAAGACAAAAAATAGCTTATTGCAGTGTTGTTTATAGCAACAAATAATTGAAACCAACCTAAATGTACACCAATAGGAAAGTGGATAAATTAAATTGTTTAATAGACACATATGTACTCCACAGAGAGTAAAAAATATGAATAAATTTTACATACATCAACATGGCTAATTCTCAAAACACAATGTTGTTTCCAAAAAATAACTTAAATAATGATATGTGTAGAGTGATAAAAGGTACACCAAGTTTAAGTGCATGTAACACAATGCTATATATTGCTTTTAGGGATGCATATGCATGTAATTGAAAAAGTTGCTAATACTAAGTGATATAATTATTCATTATATTACCAGGTACTTAATAAGTTTAATGAATTAGAAGAGATAAGCTTCTAGGCAGGGAAAACAACTAGGTCATTCAATATTTTAGGCAAAACACGATGATGGTGTGAACCATGACGAATGGATACTGAGTGATGGGAGGATGGGTGACGGTGCCACATCTCATGAACCAGTGCAAGCCAAGATCAAGGGCAGAAAACTCCATCCCTAAAGTCTGAATCTGATACCACAGCTGTAGCAATAGTCAATGTAGAAGATCAGCCGGAAACATTTCTGTTCCCACTTCCACCAAAACAAGGGAAATAAAAGTTCAAGGAACACTTGTAATCAATTAAAGAGCCCTAGACCTTTACTGAACTGAGAGCTTTGAAAGAATTTGACTGAAAAGAAAATTTGCTCTCTAGCAAGCAGCAGACAGCAAACTTCTGAGTGGATAAAAATCAATGTTGTGTTTTTTGAGAGGAGAAAATAATTACAGGGATCCATAGACCAGAAGTGTTAAGCAGCTTATTTAGAAGGACTCATATAGGTACATAAGGTATTCAATTCAGAAAGGGAAAGTCTTAGGCTACTGAAATCTTAGCTGTCCAAGAATTCATTTGATCTATTGCTTGGCCTTTAAGTAGATCAATAGCTAAGCCACTCATATTTGATGTTACTTGTTCTTCTTAACAGTTTCACAGAAGTGATCCAGCATTAAATAGATCTATATTTAACTTCTTCTGTATTTGTGAACTATATGACTCTGGACAAGTTATTTAAACATTTTGAGAGTCAGTTTCCTTATCTGTAAAATGGGAATAATAGTAGTACATCCTTTACAGTTTGTTATGTGGTAAAAGTAAATATAGTTTAAAACCATCTAGCACAATACAGTTGCTCAATAAATGTTAGTTTTCATAATTATCATTGCCTGTTCCAGGTAGAAAGAGCCTAAGTCCAAAGCAGATCTGACCTATCTTCTCCTGCCTTGAGTTGCTCTCTCCAATACATTCTTACTGTCTTAGTATTGAATTTTGCTTGTATCTGGAGGAGTCAAGAGTTGAACTAAGTCTACTTCTATGCAATTTTATTCTCAAAGTCAGTCCAGGCAGTCTAGGACACACAGTTCACCTCTACCATCCCTTTCCTGACATTCCACACATCAGTAGTCTGTCTACATTTTTTTAAAGTAGACCCAATGCCAAAAATATTGGACATATCTTTTTTTTTTTTTTTTGAGTTGGAGTCACTCTGTTTCCCAGGCTGGAGTGCATTGGCACAGTCGTGGGCACCGCAGCCTCGACCTGCTGGGCTCAGGTGATCCTTCTGTTTCAGCCTTCCAAGTAGCTAGAACTATAGGCGCGTGCCACCACATCAGGCTAACTTTTTTATCTATTGTAGAGATGAGATCTCGCCAAATTACCCGGTCTGGTCTTGAACCTCTGGTCTCAGGCAATCCTCTCGCCTTGGCCTCCCAAAGTTCTGGGATTACAGGCTCGAGCCACTGCCCCCAGTCTGGATATAACTCTTAATACCATATGCCTACATCCTTAATAGATTCTTCAAAGTTTATAGCAGTTTTCTGGGTTCATCCTTTTTGGTTTTTTTCAGTGTAATGTTTAAGATGCATTAGGGTGGCCAACTGTAAACCCCCTCCCTACGTTAATTATTTGTAGATGTTGAGGCTGTGAGTCAGGGGGTGTAAGGTGCTGGAGCAATCTGTGCCCCTTGTACTGTATGAGAAGCTTGTTTAATACACATATTTATAAGTCTGTGAGCTCAATGTAAAAGCCTGAGATTGTTCAAAATATCAAATTATGTTTACTAATATCTTAGAAAACTGAATTACGCTTGAAGTAGGCAAGAAATGTTAAAGTCCATCACACAAGAAGAGGATGACATCCAAAGGGAGCAAACATTGCCCATATGTCAGGCACTCTGCTAGGATCTTTACATATATTGTTTACTAATCCTTATACTACCTCCCCTCCCCACCATGAAATTGCTCTTATTCTTATCCTCATTTTGAAGTTGAAAAATTCTGATATCAGGAATTGAGTTGGCTAAAGGTCACACAGCTGATGAGTAGCAGAGCTTAACATAAAAGTCAAGTGGTTCTAATTCTGGAACCCAAGTCCCTTTTTCTACTGGGGATTCAAGTACAATGAATGGGGTGGGGGATGGGAAGAGAATGGGATAAGTGTTTTTATTGGACTGAGCAGTTGCCAGTGCTGTTCTAACTGTTCTACGATCCTCACAATCCATTATTATCCCCATTGTAGAGATGAATAAAGTGAGGCACAGAGGTTAAAAGGCTTACCCAAGGTAACACAGCCAGTAGGAAAGGAGTTGGAATTTTAATGCAGGTTCCACACTCTTAATCACTCTAACATATTGCCTGTTGAGAGTGAGTGAAGCATATGGCAAAGTTATCCCCAAATGAATGTTATCTAAAGTGTTTCTGATTTTGTTCATTGAGAATAATACCCTTTGGCTATGTAGTGATACTTTAAATTGTAAGAGCAGAGAAGGTCCAAGACTTTTAGTGTGGATAGGACCAGTAACTCAGACACTGGAACAGTTTGCTCAAAATCAAAGGAGCAGTCAGGGTATTACCGAGACCAACCTCTGTATCCCTGGGCCTCCAGTTCAGGGATTTCTCCAGTGCCCGCCTCACTCGTCCACAATTTAGTCAGATGCCCAAGGCTCTGTAGTCATGTTGAAGATGATCAAAGGACAGAATTGCTGCTCTCAGCAGAAATACTGTAATGGAAACCATTTCACAGGCTGAGGCCGTAAGAGACTTCCCTCCTCATCACTTGCTAGCTCCGGGCAGAATCTATTACTCATTCAGGTCACTTGGGTGTGTCTGTTCCACAAAACCCAGGTATCCTGGGCAGAATCACAGAAGAAAGATGAAGGAAGCAGGGATCTCTCCTACTCCAGGGACAAAGAAAGTGACTGTCCATCAGGGAGTACTGGAAGGTCTCACCCTTCCTCTGCAGCCACCAGGGGAGCAGGGATATGAAATTTCTGGGCATTTCTTATCTAATCATTTCAATCATTATAAAATTATTGAATTGGAGACGGAATATTTGAAGTTGTAAAGAAAGAGTAAGTTTTTAAGCCAGACCAATTTGTATGCCCATCAGCTACAAGCTGAACAAGTAATTAACTTATGCAACCCTCAATTTTCTCATTCATAAAATGGACATAATAAATTCCTACCCGATAAAAGGCACCCAATGGGTACTTGATAGTGGTCGAGTTGTTTTACTCTTATAAAATGAAACCAAAGCCAATTTGAAGGGTGTAGTATGCTGACTAATGCCAATACACCCCCTCCCCAGAATATTACCTTATATGGCAAAAGGGACTTTACAAATGTGTTTAAGTTAAGGATCTTGATGATATTATCACAAGGACTTTTATGAAAGAAAGGCTGGAAAGTCAGAGTCAGGAGAAAGAGACTAAATGAAACTGCTGACCTTGATGATGAAGCCATGAACCAAGGAAAGCCAGCAATTACAAGAATATAGAAAATATAAGGAAATGGACTCTTCCTGAGAGCCTCCAAAAGAAATATAGGCTGCCAACACCTAAATTGCAGCCCTGTGAGACTGATTTAGGACTTCTGACCTCCAGAACTGTAAGGTAATAAATGTGTGTATGTTTAAGTCACCAAGTTTGTGCTAATTTGTTATATCAGCAATAGGAAACTAACACAGTGTGATATATCACAACAAAAATGTTCACTGCAATATTGAAGACATGGCTATAAGTAGGTGTGACCCAATGTCTCAGAGTCCAACAACCTGTGAATATAGATGAGGTCACAAGTTCATTGGTAGGAAAATGATGACAGTTCTTAACCACCTCTAACACCACCATCAATTTCCAATAATACAGTATTTGTTTTTTAATTTTCCCCTGTTACTTCAAACATTCTCAGAGTCAAGTTCACCCAGTCTTTCTCTGAAATCCTTCCACGAAGTTGATAGTGTCAAGAGAAATCCTCCCAGGCTCTCACCAAGGACACAGACACAGGTGTCCTTGGTGAAAGCCCATCTTCTATCCCTGCCCTCCTCTGGCTACCATCCTGCTCCACACATCCTGCCAAATGCTACTACTGAGTCTGGAACTGGCAGGAAGAGAAAATTTTTGAGTGAATAGTCATTTTGTTGCCTATCTCCAAAGTGCACTGCTGGTTCCCAGAACCTTATAACTTTTTATAAACATTATTTCTTAAGCTTTAAATATCACCCTCACACTCTCTCATGTGAGGGTGGGTAGAAATTAATCATGAGATCTCCTCTCTCACTTTATTTCTCCTTTCTCTCCCACATATCAGTATGTCTCCCTTTTCCTCCAGTTAAAAACTGAAGCACCATCCACATATAACAACTTATGTAATTAGCTGCTTGGTAAGGTAATACTAACTCCACTTGCCAGAAACATATGAATCCCGGCTCTAGCCTCTGAAAAACACCCTATTACATGTGGATAGACGTGAGCTGCTTCTGAGCACATTACCTCACAAAAACTCACTGTGTGCCATGTATACTGGCCACATGTGGATAATCAGACCTCAGGATTTTTTTCAAAGTGTGAATTTTGAGTAGAATAGTGTTCACAAAAGATACCTCCCATGTAATTTCTTCATGTTCTCTGATATCTGAAAAGGAACCAGACTGGCCCAAGATGAATATATTGTCTTTTCTAGAAGATACAAGAAGTAGCAAGTTAGATAGATAGTGTGTGGCATAGTATCTGTCTTTCTTTGACAGATACTATCTATCTAACTTGCTACTTCTGGAGAAGTTCTTTAAGCAAAACCATTCTGGCAACAGCAACACTGGAGTGCCTTTTCCTGCCAGTGAGAACAAGCACATCAGTAGCAGAAACTGATATTTCTGCAAACTCTTTGTTATTGAGACATGAAAGGGGGATCAAAAAATTACTCTTCTCCCTCAACCTAGCTCAAAACCAATTGGGAAATAAGATGAAAGTATAAAGGCGAGGAAGGGTCAGAACATCACCTTTGTTCTTATACATCTTATATTGAAGAATGTGGCTCTATTGATGAATAAATGGAACTCCAGGATTAGACAGACCTACCCACCAAATTGCAAGTAACCCTGGACCTGGAGAGACTCACCCTCAATTCCTGAAAGGGAAAGGTAGAAGGCAAGCTCTCTAGAGATAGCTTATGCCCAATAAGGAAAGAAGACACCAATGCAACACCCTGCACACCCTGCTCCTGGATCCAAACTCACCAAGTGGATGATCCCTTGCATTCCCCTGGTCAGAACAAGTGTGGGTATGCCGAGAGACCAAGAACATCACACTAATGGTGTTTCCTCCACGTGAAGCACTGACTCCACCGTAAAATACTGTGGTTTTATCTAAATACCCACTGCCTCTTTCTACCGGGCTCATCCCTCTGAGAGTATTATTCCTCATGAGACTTGCTTTGGTCAGCAAGATGTCATTGGAAATGACACAAGCCATATCTTCACAGACATTGAGAGCTGTGGCATGCCTCCACCACCTTTCTTTTCCTTCTGCCACAAAATGGAATGTCCCAAATAGGGGCTTCCCTCTCAGCCTTGGTCCCAGAATGAAGAGGGGATAGAGTAGACTGTGGCCTACCCTCAGTGGGCATGAATTTGAGTGAGAAACTCATATTTGTTGTTTGGAGCCAATAAAAGTTTGAAATCAATTGTCATTACAGCATACCTTGCCCAACAGTCGCAGTTACATGAAGTATCCTTCCCCACAGTTCTAGTTTCTGCCTGGGTCTTTATCCTGTCACCAATCCATCCATTCACTAAGAACTGAGCATCAGTCCTTAGAAGAGCTGCAATAATGAATAAGACATGCCTAGTGGGGGAGCTAGTCATGTCAAGAAATAAGTCAAATGGAAAGCAGTGAGCGTGCTACGTTTAGAAAAATGTACAAAGTGCTCAGAAACCAGGAGGAGGAGGGATGATTCAGAACAGCTGAAGGGACCAGGAAAAACCCAGGGCTATCTCTGCAGGAGCCCTTCTCTCCAGGGAACTCCCACAAAGTGTGGCATAGGTTCTAGACATGTTTTCTGATTCTCTGGAACACAGACCCAGAAGAAAAGGCAACCAAGATGTTGAGTGAATTGCCCAACACATACAGGATACACTTCAAATTCTAAGAAATACCGCAAGGATTTGGAGAAAGGAGGAAGCCTTTGCATTCTGAGCCCGCACAGAGGTCTTTAGGGAGAAGCATGGATTTTAGCCAAGCTGTAAAAGGTAGATTAAATTGTTGCAGATAAGGGATGGGGCAGGATGTTTTAGTAGAAGTAGGAGAATGTACAAAGAACCAAAGGCAGAAGAATAAGCTCTATTCCCAAGACAGGAGCAGAAGAAAATGAGACTAGAAGGGAGACCTGAAGGCCAAGTGCAAAACTGTGCTCCCTAGGTGACAGGAGCCATTGAAGCTTTCTGAAGACTGAAATGACATACTGGAAAAGGCATTTCAGGATAATGAGAAGATGACCCTGGCATCACGGAGAGTGAGACTGGAGGGCCAACTGAGGATTGGTATTAAGAGAGGCTGCTTTATGTTCTGGGCAATACTGGAGAAATCCTGACCAAGGAGCAATCTAAAGGAGTCAGAAGGAGAAGGGAGAACAAAAGTAAGAAGGTCATGAAAGAAGGATCCACAATTAATGGTGTAGGGGTTCTGAGTGCTGTTTGGGCAGTCATGGAAGATGGCCCCTAGGAGGCATTAAAGTAAGATCCTGAATAATGAAATAAATTCAGATAAACAAAAGGGAGTGGGGAAGGCAACATAAGGAAATACAGTTTTTCAAGGTGAGAAGACTAACTTGATTAGGTGGAGGTCTTCTGCAGTGGTACCACTGAAGATGAGAACAACAAGTTAAAAACCACATGTGTATTTACTGTGACTTCCTTTTTTTATCCCTCTTAAGAATGCTGTGAGTCCTGCATTACTGACCCATTTTACAGACAAAAATGGAGATCCAAGAGATTGCATGCATACCATTTATATAATTCATGAGGCCAAGTACAAAAAGAGCCTTATTGTTTATATATATATATATATATACTCACACACACACACACACACACACACACACACACACAGGGAGAGAGAGAGAGAAAATATCAAGACAATGAGAGCAAAGCAATGAGCCAAACAAGGTTCTTCTGAGCACTAGACCCTAGGTGACTGCTCAGGTCACACACTCATGAGGCCAATCCTGATTTATGGCTTTTCCAGATTCACAGAGTAAAAAAGGGTCAAAACTAGAAGTCAAATTCCTCTCACAACTGATGAGGAGATATGACTGACATGAAGCTTCCTACAGCCTGGATCTTCGAGTCACTATATGGAGTTGAGGTCCCAATGTAGCATGAGTTTAAAATGAACTTTTGTTGTTTTAAGTGACCGAAAAGTTTAGAGTGTTTATTACTGAAGCGCAGCCTGATCCATGCTAACTCATACACACTCAGATCACCTCCCCCAGTACTAAAACTGGGGAACTAAGTCTTAAACCTCGACCTCCAAGACTCGTACTCTTTTCTCAACATCTGTGTTTTCCACTGATCACAACCTGTTAGGAAGTCATGAAATCTATATATTAGGTCACAAGTGGAATTTTACAAATGCAATAATTTAACAAATAAAGTATTACAGGAACTGTCCATATGTATTACACATTGCAGTGGTATTTTTCATGAAACTTTTTTCACTAGAAATGAGTATTTATAATCACAATACAAAATGTATTTCTGACTACAGGTCATTGTCAAAAAATGTTAAAAGCCATTGCACAACATCATGCTTTCGACACAGGAAAGGAAAAGAAAATTTACACACGTCACCCAGACGGCTTGGGTACTCATAATTTCTTTCTAAATCAGCTAAATGGGAGGAAACTTGGATCCCTATTGCCAATGTAGTTAATGCTTCAGACTTTGCAGTTTCCCAGAAAGAAATCATTCCAGATTTCATCCAATGTGAAACTCAATCTTCATAATGTGCCCCTTTAACTCCATTAATCCCCCACCTCCTCCACCCCAACTCTTATTCTGCCTTAAAAGAACCATGAAGTCATCATTTCGGATATAAAGAACAAACCTTCATTGTCTTTTTACACAAGCCAACAAACTGGGCACAGATGTGCCCATTGGGGCAACTACAAAAAAGTGGGCGAGAAGCCACTGTGTCACCAGCACTGGGCCTTGTGCCAGGCCTCTTTCTTTCTTCGAACCCATAACAGGCTAAGCCTCTCAGAAGTGACTCACCAAGAAGTGCCAGCATCTGCCCATGGAGGGAGACCCATTTACTCCAAATCTGCAGGAAATACTTGTGCTTTTCTCTGCCAGAAACTGTCAAGTCTGTTCTTTTCACTATGGCAACTGTGGGACCAAGAAAGTCCCCAGTTTGCCACTTATGACAAAACATGCATACGAAAAAGCTGAAAATAACTTTTTATCAGTTCCTGTGAGCTGCAGTACTGTGTGGCACTTACATATGGACTTTGAGCTTTGAGTATGAATATTCTCTCTAAATGCTTCCTGCTGCTCAGCAAATTGAGACAAAAAGGACAATATTAATCATTTTAGCAAAGTTTAGATTTCTGCTTCATTCTTCTTCCCCAGGTCCTGATTTCTGGGAGTTGGTTTGAGGGGTATAATACATGATTTTTTTCTTTGCAGTAATTGCCATCTTCCGATGCAAGATGACTATATCGAACTTTGCTGAGTTCCTGACTCTAGACTGTCTTTCACCCTATTTCCAGACAACTCTTATCTCTGGCAAGGATGTCTCCACCATAGTCTTCAGACTTGCATACATGTTATCACCCACTTTTCTTGCCATTGTTTCTAATAGCCAGAGTGATGGTCTTAAATGCAGACCTGATCAGGCACTTTCTCCTTGGAAATCCATCAGTAGTTTTAGTGACTCCCCTAAGGATAAAGACCACATCTTACCAAGGTCAGCAAGACTCTGAGGGATAGGTGACTGGCCCCTCCTACTCTAAGGGCTCACTTCAGACTATTCGCCACCTTACCTTCTAAAGTCCACACTAACACACTGACCTTCCTAAAGTGTCTGGAATGCACCTGTCTCTTACCTGCTTCAGGACCTTTGCATCTGCTGTTCCTGCTGAACATAATTTGTATTCTTCCCAATGACCCATTTTCAGCTGAAACATCCATTTTCAGCTGAAACATCACTTTCTCAAGAGCTCTTTTCTAATTCCCAAAATAAACCAAGACCTTCCATAGTCTTTCCCATCATCTATCTTATCCTTTTCCATTACTGTCCTTATCATAATATATAAAAGAGTATGATTTTAAACATCTTTCTCCTCCACTAGACTTAGCTTCACAGAGACAAGGACAACTTTTCTTTATATTCATGTCTTAGCATGGGTCCTGGTACATAGTAACTAGTAAATAAATACATGTTGGATAAATGCTAACATTTCTTGGAAAGACTTCTCTGAGATCTAAATGTTTGGAAAAGATTTCTTTGGCACAGAAACTGCAATTTTCTTAAGAATAAATGAGTGACTCTATCTCCCCTTTTTTTTTTTTTTGATTCTGGGAATCAGAGCCACATATGAGGCTTAGATATATAAATCATATGAATACATGGGGTTTGCATATTTGTATTTTCTTTTTCCTTGGTCTTAATTTTCTACTTTTAATTGTATTTTCTCAGTATGAGTTTTGCCATCTTATTCCATTGTAAAGATATTATATGACACTATTATTGAATAAGATTGCAAACCTTCATGGTAAAAATCAAGACAGCAAGCCACATTGAATTGAGGAAGGAAGTGAGGGTGATTCTTATCTCTAAGGTGTCTAAAAACCTTTCACATTTCAGATATGGAAAGGAAATAGAGAAGCTGGCATAAGATTCAGAAGACCTGGGGCCCATATTGATGCTGCAGGACTTGAGCAAACCACTCCTCAAGCCTCAGGCTTCTCATTTATAAGTGATAGGACTCTGTTGTGCTTAACACACAAGGCTGTTGAAATATTGCATGACAACTCTTTGTAGGTTGCAAAGCAAAATACATGCACACATATAGATGTACACATGCATACACATGTGCACACACATATACACATGCCCACACACACACACACGTTAGAATATATGGCCATGATCAAGGGGGAAAAGCTTTAGTGAGATAATGTTTGATTCTGTCTTCCAGGACTGACTCATGAACAAATGAGTGAGCCAAGATTTCCATTGTTGCACTCCTTCTCTCCAGCTTCTCCTCCTGTGTCTTACTCATTAATCTACTTAATGTTATCAGGCTCAGAGACCCTCACTGGGATACATCTAAAAATTAATCAGCTATTTTCCTTCTACTTCCTATGTCCTCCATCAAAAACTGCCAGTCTTGGGAACCATTTCTCCAAAGTCTCCAAACTCTGAAGTTCTCTAAAGTCATGTAGCTGATAAATTTATCCGGCAAACTAATTAAAGCTAAAGATGACTGACAATATAGAAAGAAAGATAATTGAACAATTAATCATAGTATGATGAGGGCTATGATAGGAGAGGGTACCTAAGAATGCAAAAGCATCCTCTAGGCTGGAAATTTATGCTGCTTTCAAAAGGGAACTAGGAATTAGCAAAGTAGAAGAGGAGAAGGAAAAAAAGCCTGCAAATGAAACAAAACATATCATATCATGAAAACTAAAGGATTGGTGTTAACTTTGCCCTACATCTCTACCCACTAGTACTGGAACCACACTGAAGTCTGGATTTCTGATATCCCCAGAGATATTGCAGGATGAAAATTGTCCTCCAGGAGGCCACAGCAAACTTTCTGAGTGCTTTAGGCCATTTCGGTTGTTATAACAAAGGTACCATAGCCTGGAAGCTCAAACAACAAAAAGTCTGAAAGCTAGGAAGCCTCAGATCAAATACTACAAGAATCAGTATCTAGTGAAGACCCATTTCCTGGTTCACAGATGACCATCTCTCTCGGTGTCCTCACATGGCAGAGACAGAGAAAGGAAACAAGCTCCCTAATGATGTTTTAAGGACACTAATCCCACTTATGAGGGCTCCATCCTGATGTCCTCATCTAGTCATAATTACCTCCCAAAGGTCCTACCTCATAATGCCATCCCCCTGGGGGGAAGGGCATCAACATGAATTTGGGAAGAGGGAAACACAAACATATAGTTTATAACACTGAGTCAAAGAGCTATTTGGCTGTAGGGGAAAACATCACATAGGAAGTGCAACAAGGTGGGTCACTGCTCAAGGTGTATTCTAAAGCCTGAGACTGTAGGAATGGGAGAAACCCATGGCACATGGCTATAGACAAAGCCCAGGGCTTGCTGAATGCATCAGTTCTCTGGAATCCAGCACTTGTTACCTGTCTGCCAAAAGACCATCTGAGAAACAGCTCTCCAAAGATCACCACCTGGATAGGGGCAACCTAGCCAGCAAGGCAGATGTTTCTTCCTCCCTAAAGGCCTGTGTCAATAAGATTATGGCATTTAGTATTCACCAGGCACTGTGTTATGAAGAAAGGAGCAAAAAAGAAAGATCTAGTTCTAGCTCTCAAGTAGTTCAAGGAGTTGCCAAAGGCAACAGTCAAGTAAATTGCTGGTGATGAAGCAGTGAGTAGAGAAGAGTGATGCAGGAAGTGCTAACCTGGGCCCCAGGAAAGGCCTCCCAGAGAAGGGACTCCTGAGTTGGCTCCTAGGGGATTTACTGTAGCTTCATGCCACTAGAGATTGGGTGGCCACCCTTTTGTCCACAGCAGCTCTCCTGATTCTCCCTGAATCTCCAACAAGCTTCTTGGACCTTCTTGGAAGATATTTTAAGCATGTGAGTCAAGAATAATTGCCTATAATCCTAAGAGTGTCAGGGATCTAAAGTACCCATACAGTACTTACCATTTCCTATCTCTGTTTCTGTCTTACATCCTCAAAGAAATAATAAACTCTTTCAGCCAAAAATCAGGCCATCTATTTTTTTTTCATCTCTCACAGAACTAGGCATATACAAGGTGCTCTACAAACATTAGTTGATCCAGAATTAGTTGGTTTCATTTGATTTGTCATTGACCTTCAGTATTTGACAGGGAAAGCAAGGTATGTCCCGGTAGAAAGATCATCAATTGGCTATAGATCAATAGGTTAAAGAATCAATGGTTTAAATTTCAGTTATGCCACTCATACCCAATGTGATTTGGGGCAAGTTACTTAAACCCTCTAGGTTTTATTATTTTCACAATATTAGGATATATTTCCTTCTCAGTGCTATGGTGAGAATTGAATGTGAAAAGGCATGCAAACAATATTGAACATAGTAGGTTCTCAATAAGAATTTGTTCCTTATAATAATGGCAGTATAAGTGGATTGATTAGAGTGTGCCAAGCAAGTGGCTAGAGCACTTTACATGCATTATCTCTTTAATCCTCTCACTGGCTCCATAAAATGGTCCAACCATCACTCCTATTAAGCAAAAAGAAACATGAGGCTCAGAGAGTGCTGATCATGTTCCCAGTACCATTTACTGGTTTGAAATGGAGCTGCACTCTGAGCCTGACTTTCTCCTATGCCTCTACTCATGACTTTGATCTCTCACATATGGTCTCCATCTCTCCCTACAGAGAAAGACATCCAAACCTTGAAAAGTTATGCAACTCTACTCAAGGAGATGAGGCTGATCACTGACCACCATGCTGTGCTGAAAAATGAATTCTGGTAAAAAGGATCTTCTCACCACAGTTAGGCAACAGAGCCCAATACTTACACTCCTTTTTATAATTGGAAATGATGTGTCATGAGAATACATGGAAAGTTTCAACAATGCCTACACCACTGTTTCTCTGTTGCTGGTGACTTAGCTTTTCCATTAAGAACCACAAGGGAAGGAGAGCAACAAAATCCCAGCATGTCCCATCACCCAGTACAGAAAGCCCTCCCCCAAGAAGGTTCTGAGGTGTCAGAAAACACATTTGGACTTTGCAGTTGGCGTGAGAATAAAGCACTGTGTAGTCTGGTTCTTGTCCTCACCATATTCTGTCAAAGTACATAATTTACAGGTCATGCCCATGGGGACATCTGGACTCTGTCACTATCCCTGAGGATCTATGCCAGTCTGAACCAACTGACAGAGTTAAAGAATCTCAGAATTAAAATGCAGCTTGGCTGACTTAACTGACAGAGTGAAGATGGATAACATAATATTATTACCGCTAAAATGTTCTGAAGCTTTTCTGTGTGACAATCCCTTGAAGAAGGACTTTGCATTCATTCTCTCATTAGTAATCATAACATTCCTATAGAAAAGAAAATATAACAATGCTATATATGAAAGTCGTGAGCCATAATAATTTGGTCAAAAAGGGCAAACCTTAAGGTTAATATGAAAACTTTCCTTTAGCCAATGGGTCCAGCTCCCTACCTTCTCAGTGTCTGTTTGCTGTTATTTACAATTCCCTCTCCTTGATCTTTATAATCTTACCCTGGCAGGGTAGATATTAAATGAAAGAAACAGGAAGACACATTTTTGGAGAATCTATTCTTTACCAAGAATGATGCCAAGTACTTATTATACATATTTTGAATAATTCTTCATAAGACTAGATATCATCATTTTGTTTTTACAGATAAGAACAATGAAGCTTAACAAGGGTAAGTGGCCCTCCCAAAGGACACATCTTTTAAGTGAGAGTGCTCAGACCTCTTGGGCCCTATGACCAAGATTTTTCCATCACCCAGGAGAACAAGCTAAAAAGAAGGTTAAAAAAGTCAAATAGTAAACTAACCCAAGGGCCCAAGTGATTAACCAACTAGATGGTATGTTCTACAAAAATGTGGTAAGCTATTTCCACTAAGAAATCTCAGTCAGAGGGTGAAAACAGAAAAAGAATTAGAATATAGTAAAAAGTAAAGGTTAGAAAAGATATTGATCTTCCTGAACCTCCAAATGTGTTTCAACAATGTAGAGGATTTGACTTTTTTTTAACTGAGCCTTTAATTCATTGTTTGACTCATTCCATCACTTATATTTATTGCTTTCTTGCCTTGTATCAGGTACCATATTAGGCCTGAAGACATGAGCATCTTAAGAATACAGTGCCTGGCCCAAACTCATGTACTGCTTATGGAATAAAGGAAATGAAGGAAAGAAAAATGGAGGAAACTCAGCCCCTGTCTTCAAAGAGCTCAAAGTCTAGTAACCACCTAAAAATGAAACAGACAAAATGTAATAGCAACTACAAATACTATATATCAGGTTTGATGTGGTGTCTATAAGAAAAAAAAAATACCATGCAAGACTCCCTATAGGAAGTGAAGGGTCTTTTGATTTGAAATCTGAAAGACATGTTGTAGTTGAACATAAGAGGAAAGTTGTATGCAAACAGATGTTCTAGCCTGAAGAATGAAAGGTCTGAGGAGTGGGACACCTTTAAGGAATTTCTTTTACTTTTATAAATCTTATAAATGGCAATGTGTTCCCATTTATCTTACAGCCAATGTTTACTATCCAGTAGAAATTCAACAAATAAAGGCTCTCATTGGATTCCCCCAATAGCCATTTAAGGTAAACTGGAGAGCTATGATCAGCATCTCCATTTTACAGATGGGAAAGGTGAATTCACAGATTTTAATGAGTATCTGAAGATCTCAGAAAGTTTCAGAGCTAGGAATGAAATTAAATTCCATGTGTTCTTAGCAGATATTCTAGCTAAATCCATGCTAGAGGCTGATGCCATGATTCTTGGCATCTATAGACAGAAATCTGTATATATGTTTGTCTTAAAACATATTTTCCAGATAGTTTTTTAAAGTCGTATTTAAATGCAGGGCACACATACACAGCTGGGAGGTAGGAAGAAGGTAAGGGATCTTGAAATATATTAAGGGAGCAGAAAATCTAAGATGGTCTCTTACCCAAGACTCCAAATAGACAGGTCAAGCTGAGTCTTATCGTGGCTCTTCATGTGCTAAATTCACATTTGTTCACATTTATTCCCACTGACAACAAGTGAGGGTCTGTTCATTGTCCCTGTTCCTGGCTCACTGCCCTTCTGGCCTCTCTAGACTCCAAGCTCCACATGTGTCAGTAGTCAATCTTCACAATGGGCTTGTGCTGAGCCAGTGCTGACTGACAATGGGAATTTCCCAGGAATCTGGACCACCAGCCTTTGTATTCTGGAGAACTCTCCTTCAAACAGCATTAGGAAAGACACAAGTGGTGAAATCCATCTTTTTACCTCCTGAAAAGTCACATCCTGCCAGAATCTTCTTGGCTCTGCATCCAAGCCCTTTCTCTCAGTCTTCGTTTCTGGACCAGGTGGAGATGAAGTCAGCCTCCTGGCTCCTCCAGTTCATCCCTGACCACTCAGCCCAGCCCACAGCTCTCCCACACTAAATGAGGTTAATGGCTGGTCACTAAGAAAAGGAGAAAGGGGGTAGGGTGGGTAGAGCAAAAGGAACAGACAGCACAGTTAGTTAGACCCTGCACTGTCTCCTTGTTGTAGACAATACTACTGCTCAACATCTCATGACCCTCGCTTGGAGGATTATACTCCCTCATCCTGGTTAATTCTGATGGAGTCATATGACTTGTTTTGGTCAAGTAAGCATGAGCAGAAGTGATGTGTGTCACTTCTAGGAAGACTCTTCTAAGAGACAATGTGTGGCTCCCATGTTCTCTATTCCATCTGCCTATGCTCCAGATAAAGGCTGCTCACTCAGCTTGGGTTCCAGGTCAAGGTTGAAGTGGAACTGAGCCACAACTAAGCTACATGGCCAAATAGCATGGTAGAGAGATGTCTACAGCCATACCACACCAAATGCATCAGATCTCTTCTTATCTCAGAAGCTAAACAAGGTCAACAGATAAACCAAGTGTTTGCACATTGAGATTTAGGGATCTGTTACCAAAGAATAACTGAAACTATCTTGACTGACTTGCTTTATGCCCTCCTTCTTCAACCCCCTAGGGTGGGCCATATGCTCTCTCTAGATTCACTCAAACAGCCCCCTACGTGTTCCTAGATCTTAACAGGTACCATAGCATACGAGAATGTGTAGATGCTGAGTATCTATCCACCAGCTCCCAGACTCTATGTGCCTCAGTCTATACCTACACACTTCCTAGCAAGGAGATCACAGTTCTTAGATATCTGCTGAAATGAACTGAATTTATTTGTTCTTGCAACATTTTGTGTTATCCCTTCTTTGGATATGTTACTGTGCTCTTCATTTGGAAGAAATACAGAGATAAAGCTAATACTAAAGCTGCCTTCATAAAGCTCCCAGGATAGCAGGGATGTTGTGGAAGATAGTCAGCTGGCTAACCTAACACACATTCCCTGTGGCATTCTCCCCCACCTACTCCATCTATGGAAGCTGAGAAATCAATCAAGAGTGGCCATAGAATTTTGTTCCAGACAACGAAATAGTGAAGTGGAAATTTACTGTCTATTCTAGGTAAACTTTTGTTGTTCTGATAAGAGGATTAAGTGTAGGTAATGTCATTCATTCCCCTTCCTCCTGCTTTGAATGTGAATAAGATGTCCAGAACTATGACTGCCAACATGCGATGATAACAGAAAATACAATATAGACATCAGCCTTGAATTTGTTAAGGCCAGAGTTTTTGATAGGTAAAATAAACAAACAAACAAAGAAAAACTCAGAGGTGTTTTTCCCAATGTTAGGTTTTCTGTCACTGGCAACCGAACACATCCTAAGTGATGACAGGAAAAAAGTTGCTTATTTTTGGGACATCACCCTTTACCATCTTCCTTTATTGTCTAACTCCTACTGATGCTTCAAGATTCAGCTCAGTCATTACATCCCTGCCGAAGTTTAGCTTTTACATCAAGCACAAATTCTAGATCTATTCTGACTGGATAAGTGAAACAAGCCACATACATTTTCTGTAAAGAGTTAATTATATTATCCCTACAATTCTTACTTCCTAGGGACAAATTCTGTCCAGATCTTTGATTTCTGTAGACATACCCAATGAATCCATTCTCTCTGGATTGCATACATTGTAAGCTTTCCTCTTATCAGAACTTGAGAATCCCTCCTGTAGACTGCCAGGGACCTGCCTGCGACCTGGGGTCAGCCTGGGACACCACCAAGTCAGCAGCAGGATCTCCAAGGTCCACTCTATTTTGCTGGGAATCTTCAGACCCAAGAGTTGTCTATGGGGATAAGTTTTAGTTGTTGTACACTACTGGAAAATTATTAATCATTTTCCCAAGAATCATCAGTTTTCCCTGTTGGTATCAAATCTGCTCCTTTTTGACTTCTATGAAGGTTGTCAATTTCACTCTCTCCTACCCCAAATAATACCTCCCTGCCAGCTGAATTATCCCAGAACACCATGTCTTATGTCATTGTATAAAATGGTCTCAGAGATGCACAACCTGAGCTCAAATGCCTGCTACAGTAGACACTGAACAAAGAAAGGAGTGGTACATCAAGAAAGGAAGTATAAAGGCATTTTCCAGGACCTTGTGCATGGATGTCATAGCATAACCCAGAGCTAAAGAGCAACCTATTGATTCAGATAATGTGGGCTCTACCACTTACTTGCTGTATGATCTTAGAAAGGTTATATAATCTCACTGTGCCTGGGTTGCTCACTGGAAAAAGTGGGGATTATAAAAATACCTTCTTTGTAGGTTGCAGTAAAGGTCAATTAAGCCAACACATATAAAAAAATTATAGCACTTTATCTGACATATAGTATTTGCTCAGTAAAGACTAACTGACAATATCGAACCATGAAGATCAAGGTAAATTGTGGGTTCCTCAGCATCAAAGCCAGGAGCTGCCATGTAACTTTTGAACATAACAAATGCATATAAAGAGACAGTCAATAAGAGGAGTTAGGGAAGAGAAAAGCATGATGCCAATGAAAATTAGATTGGTCAAAATACCATTCTAAGGGCTAGAATTACTGACTCATAGGAAACATCTCTGGCAAATGATCAAGTAAACCAGTTTGGAGAAATAGACTGTAGACTGAAAATTTAAAATGACTAAAGAGTAACAAAGTTTAGCTCAGTGTCATAGTTAAGAGCCTTTCTCGTTGCACTATGTTTTTTCCCTAGAATGATCTCAGTTTAGGATTAAGAAGTTGGTCCCCTTCACAGAGATGCTGAACAGCTGCAATTCATTTTCAATTCCTGTCAAGGAACTTGGATGGAAGAAGCTGGGGAGGGAATGCAAGGATGTGACATTAAGAGAAACTGTATTCACCATGGGGCCATGGAAATGAGGTAGATACAGAGGCATCCATGATTTCCAGACTGAAATGTTTATTAGAAAAGATAAATTGCTCCAAATATGCATTTCCCCTGTTTCAACTTGGAACTGGTTAAGGTGTTCATGGGTGTGTTGGCTTGGTGTGTGGGTCTGAGCCCAGGACTTGGAACCTGCTACCTCCAGTTAACTTGCTGAGTGACTTTGAGAAAATGCTCTTCACTCACTAGGCTTCAGTTGCCACCAATTGTAAGGAGAGTGAGTTGAACACTCCAAAGCTCTTTCCAGCTTTAGAATGTATTTGGTATATGGCTATAAAGAAAAATAAGTATTATTGTGGTTTTAAGAGGCCCAATAAATGACACCACTTTCTTCTCCCACTCCAAATTCAGAACAACTATATATTATATATGCTGAAGTTAGAGTCATACTTAAACAAGGAAATCAAAATGTCAGCTTCATTAGATAAAAGCGTGGTTGGAGAACATGGTTTGGGTATGTAAAGTCATGTGCCTTCCAACACTGCACCTGAAATTAGCATATAGGAAACCCTAGTCACAGTTACCTCTGCATAACTGCATATCCTCCCCCACTCTCACCAGGCAGATCTTTTTATTATTTTTTTAAAGATAGGGTCTGGCTCTGTCACCCAGGATGAAGTGTTATGACTCCGTTGTAATTCAGTGCAGCCTCAAATTTCTGGACTCAAGTGACCCTCCTGCCATAGCCTCTAATGTAGCTAGGACTACAAGCATCACTATTTTACCTGGCTAATTTTTAAATTTTTTATAGAAGACAAGATGTCATTATGATGCCCAGGCTTGTCTCAAACTCCTGGCCTCAGTGACCCTCCCACCTCAGCTTTCCAAAGTGCTGAGATCACAGGTATGAACCACCACACCAGGCCAAGATCCTTTTATTTTATTTTGTTTTTGCAACCACATGGCAAAAAACAGACCAGAACATAATCCCTCTATAAGCAGGTAGATTCCGAGGAGGATGAAGGAACCAACTAGTTAACTATTTGTTCTCAGACTCAAGTGAGCATCAGAGCCATCTGGTGTGCTTGTTAACACACAGATGGCTGGGCCCACTCCCAGAAATGCCTGCGAATCTGTATTTATGTTTCCTAGTATTACTGTTGATGTTGGTCCTGGGACCACACTAAGAACCACTGTGCTAAGCTAAGTACTCTTAACAACATCCCCCAAAGTCCTCAGTCAGAATAAGTAATTTCCCCCTTGCTAGGGGTTAGGGGAGTGAAAGAGAAGAAGAAGAAAAGCCAGCATCTCCAGGAGCTCTATAATGTTTCTCCACATGGAGTAAGAAATGAGTGTCTCCCTCAACACCAATCAATTAAGTTTTTAGCAGGACTTAGTCATGCAGTACTTAAAGATTTATTGCCAAAAATAAAGAAAATCAATACTATTATAATTGTGCTTTGTTACCTTAACTGTAAGAATTGATAGTTCATTAGAACAATAATTTTCAATGTGTTAGCCTATAGCATAATAAACAGGTGAACCAGGACAAGAATGCTTACAATTTTTAAGTTTCAAATTGAAGTAGTCTTGAAATACATATGAATTTTCCTGGACCTTTCACATGTGCTCCTGATTTACACAATTTGCAATCTTCATTAAAGAAAGATCAGCAGGCATATTATCTTCTGGTATGCTGTATCCTGGCAAAAGTTCAGCACTAGGAGTGACAGATTAGGATTGCTGTCCACCTTGACCTTTTTTTTTTTTTTTCGGTTGGGTTGCCTTGAGCATGTCACATTCCTTTCCTTCTCTGACTCTCTTTCTTCATATGTCAAAATCATAGGTGATAATTCCTATAGACAGCTGGAAGGTCTATGTCCCTTTACCTTTGTCTGTAGTGCCTTAAGCACTTTCTATTTTTGCATCTAGTTCTTGCTGATTGAGAGCCCTTAAAATCAAGCAACTCATCTCATCTAGTAAAGCAGAAAAGAAATCATGGATGTTTAGAGAGATGGAATGCTAGTGAAACATTGGCTGACAACTTGGCCTTCTTTTCAGCCTAAATTGATTTGATTAAAGGAAAATATAAGAGTCCCTCTCATTCCTAGGTCTCAAGAAGAGCTCTTTACACTAAACAAGGCAGCTGGAAGGAGTTTAAACATTCCTCCAGGTTTAGAATTTCTTCCAAGGTTGAAAAAGCTAAATCGAGGCAAAGTGTGTCATCATCAAACATTCAAGAGAAATAATTTCAATTATGCAATTACTAGGAGAGCATGCTTTCTCTGCCTTCTTAAGGAAATATCTAGTAGGAGGATTTGGAATCAGGTAAAGAGGAAATAGTAGATGGGACTGAAATACACATAAGGAGGTGCATTAAGAGTCACTTCAAAACTCATGAATCAGATGAGTGTTAGTTGGCTGGTACTTAGCATTCTATGCCCAGAGACAGGAGTCAACTATCAAGCTGAGGTGAAGCATAGAGTTTCGAAAACTATTAGAATCAAAGACCGGGCATGAAAGAGGGCATGATGGCAGGGGAGGATGAAACTAGACAGAAAAGAATACCAAATACCACAGGAATTCAGAAATTAAAGAACAGAAAAAAAAAATAGTGTGGGCCAAGCAGAAGAATAGTGCAAACAGATGTCAAAGAAGACTTGAGTTTCAGGCAGGACTCATTAACATTACCTATTTCAGTGAAGAGGTCTGGTAAAATAAGAACCAGAAAGATGGCCACTGGGTTTTGTAATATGAAGACTAGATTGACCTTAGTGGAAACAGACTCAGGGAAGGGGGGTGGAAGAAGAAGTCTAATTAAAATGAATCAGCAAGTGACGATGAGACGAGGAGAGGTAGTAAATATGGAGTCTGCATAGATAAGCTTAACAGAGCGTGACATAGTATGTGATCAGAAACATGGGAAAAAGAAGAAAGAAAGAAATGAAGGAAAAACGGAGGCATATTCCAGGGTGAGAAGAAAATGCCATGTGGGACACAGCAGAAGAATGAAGAGGCTAAGGTTTCTGTGGGACTCTTTTAGGTAAATTGATAGTTATGTATTATTCAGAGACACGTATCCGTGAATTAAATTACAAGCCTGGAGAAACAACAAAGAGAAAGTCTCTACTCCCTCTGAACAGATTATTTGCATCTCTGGCACATTTTCTATTCAGTCTAAATATTTATGGAGACAGCTTTCCTTGGAGTTGCACCATCTCCTTCAAGGGGTGTTAGCAACATGACAAAGAACCAAAAAGAAAGATGATGAATGTAGGATGTGGTGGGGTGGGTGGGAGTGCTGGGACCAGGGGTGTCGTATACTGCATTTTCCAAAGATTTACTGATGGAATCTGGCCTTATAGGCAGGAACACATTAATTGGAATCCATAACAACATCTCAAGACACATGATCAGAATGATTCATCTACTGTTATCTTTGTCTTCCTCTATACACTGATGTCATAGTATTGTCAGTGATGCTGATCAGGAGGGAAACCACTGAAATGCCCTTCTCCATTTGACTGCCATCTACTTACCTGTAACTTGGACAGCATATGCAATCTGGTCATTGTCTATGTCTCTATCTCCATTTCTTCTGGCCGTAACCTTCAATAACTCTGCTGTACCCATACTGGCTTTTGCTCTTATTCAAATACATCAAGCTGGTTCCTGACTCAAGACATTGGCTCTGTGTGCTACTCTGCCTGGGAAATGCTTATCGCAGGTATTTTCAAGGTTTCTTCTCTGCCACTTACTTTAGTTTTCTGGTCAAAAAATGTACTTCACCTTCAAAAAGACTTCCCTGGCTACTCTTTTAAAAATAAATTCTCAATTTCATATCATTCTCTAGACCTTTGCCTTATTGTATTCCCCTTTACCACTGCTACTTTGAGTAATATTTTGTTTAATTATACACATTACATTTCTTCCACTAGCCTATTTTTGCTTTCTTAGGAAATTTCTGAGGAATATTTCTGCTTTCTTGGTGCCACTTTCTATAATACCTGGAAGAATATGTGACACAGAAAAGGTGCCTGCTAGATTTTTGTTATATGAGTGAAATCATTTGTCAATTTAATAAATTAATCCTCCAGGAAGATCCCTCTAATTACCCAGGCTGAATGGGCATCCTTATATCTGCTTCTATAACCCCCATATACATAATATGTATATTATATATGATATACAATCGTATTTACATGATTTTATAATGTATTCAAATAAGCTGTTCTCATGTCTGACTCTCCAACTTACTGGTAAGTTCCTGATGCCCATGAGCTATGATCAATGTACTTTGCAGCTCCAACGTCACCCACAGCACTGTTGTTCACTGAACTGAGGGGGAAAGGCTTTTCAGATCAAACACTGATCATCACCTACCAGAAAAGGATCTATGGAACAAAAAAGGACTCAGGATTTAGCAATGACCTGCATAGAGGTGCTGTCGTAAATCACATTATTCTTAATCAAACAGCAAAATAAGTATCCATTTGAAGGGATGGGCCTGGTCAGAACAAGCATACTGAATTGAAGGTCAGACAACCTCTGTTCTAGTCCCGGCCTTTGTGTGAGTCTGAGGAAGGCCCTTCCCTTCTCTGGACCCATTTCCATTTGAACAATAAGATTAGACTGTTGGCATACCTAAAGATCCTATGCTTCAGGATTCCACATGCCTAGGACAGTGAATGGTGCAACGGAGAAAGAAAAATATGTACAATGCATAGTCTGGCACTGTGCATATGTTGAGAGCCTGCCTCTCAAGAAAGGCAATCATGCAAGACTTGGAGTCAGACACACTTGGATTTAAACCCAGACTTTGGAAATTACAAACTGTGGCTTAGACAAATTCCTTCATCTAGCTAAACCTCCATAAAATGGAAATAGTAATTCCTAACTGCTAACTCAGTAAGTGACAGCTTGCTCTGCACTTCTTTCTTGTATATCCCTTGACTGGCCATTTTAGCCAAGCTGACTCGAGAACCAGAAGAATCTTTAATAAACACCAACCTAGCAGTTTAGATAGCTGAAGTGTTGCTGCTGCTTCCCCTGACCCCAACAGAGGAGTAGACAGCCTCCCTCGCAAGGCTAGAGTTTTCCAGTCACTCTCTTTGGGGCCTCTGAGCAGACACTATTTGTGTTACCCAGGAAGTTTTTTGAGCCATTTCTTTTGTTCATATTCCATGGTAAACATTCTTACAGATGACTTACCGCCTGTCACAACATTCTGCAGCTCTCTTTCCAGAAAAAATTCTTGGAGAATGAGGTCAGTCGCTTACTAACCATGACTTCCATTTTTTTTCACCCCTTTTGGTATTATTGTTACAATGCTGAGCAACAGCCTCTGGTTACATCAGTGGGTCACTTCCAACAGCTGTGGAAGCAAAATGTTCCAGTAGTGCAAGACAGAGCCCAGAGAATCCACAAGATGAAGCACGGACTCCAAATCCAATCAGAGAGCCAATGGGGAAATTCTAAGTTGTATATCCAATAGCCATGGAGTGGAGTTAATTCTTAGATATGTTTCTAGAAGATTTGGAAATAGATCATGTACAAAGATACTTGCCCTTTCAAAAATGTTCTTCATTCATCAATGGTTCCATGATGTCAGGAATGATGTTTCTTTTTTTTTCTTTGTTTAACCATTCTTCCAAAATTCTGGGGGACTTGTAAAGGAATTGAGCTAAGGACATTGTAGAGAATGTATAAATCCCATTAGGCAGGGTGACAACAGCAGTTTCTTCTCCCTAGTTGTGTGGGAACACAAACCAGGAACCTGCAGGTAAATACCTCTCACTACTTTTCTCAAGAGGACCACAGATGTCTCCTGTGATCTCAGAAAGATGCATAGGCATATGCTTACCCTCATAGTCTCACATTGATAAATTATGAATAAATGTGCAAAATTGCTTTATCTTTCATCTCATATTGCTAGTGCTTGACACATAATAGAGAAGTAAAGGCTTATGTTGAACTAAAGACCCTTGGCCAATCCTGATTTAGGAAACTACTCCTATTCCCACCTCCAATAGATAATAATTTCCCTGTGATTTCTTGCTAAAGTAACACTTCAAAAAAGGCAACAGTGGGACTACATTTCATCCAATCAATTAATCTTTTACTCAGTTATTCAACAGATCTTTATTGAGTCCCTAGGAGAAGCCTATACTTCTAATCTGTGCTACCTGAATTTCGGTTCCAGCCTCTTGAGAAAGCCACCTAACCTCTCTGATCTTCAGCTTCCTAAATAAAATGGCAACAATAACAGAACTTATTTCCTAGGGTTGTTGGGAGAATTAAGAGTCATGTAAATTGTAGTACATGTAAAGCAGTGTCTGACATTGAAGAGTATAGAAGTCATAATAGCATAATAGTAATAACAGCACTAATAGTATACTAGATAGTACTGGTACTATTAGCAGTACACTGTAATGGTAGGATGATAGTAATCATAATACAGTCATAAAGTAGTAGTAGTAGTAGAATATTACTTCAATAGTATAATGCTATAATGGTGATAGTAGTGAGCATGATATAGTAATGTGGTGGTGATGGTAATGAATGCATAATGCAAGCAGAACAGCAAAATAGTATTACAGTAGAATATAATAAATAATTGTATTGAAGTACAGTAGTACTATTTGCCCAACTCCAGGCATAAGGGCTTGACCTCAAGGAACACCTAGTCTCCCCCCAGATTCTCTGAATATTTGAGATGAAAGAAGCCTTCAGAGATTATCTAGTGCATAATCCCAATTATACAAGTGAGTAAGGTAAGGCCAAGAAGTGAAATGACCCACACAAGACAACCTGAAGAGTGATGGTTGAGTCTGGCCTCATATTCTAGTCCCCTTACTCTCCCTCCAGTGCTCAATTCCCTGGACCACAGGACCCTCTAAAATTCATTTACAAATCTCTTCTTTCCATTTACCCTCTCACATACATCCAAATCTGCTCTCCCCCAACCACATGAGATGGCTGAATTTCCCAAAACTTGTCACGCTCTTTGTTACCTTTGTGTTTTTGCATATGTTGCCCCTTCTACCTTAGAGACACTTTCTCTCTTTGCCCTTCTTGCTCAAAAATCATTCAACTTTTTGAGACTTGCATTGTTTTGAAAGTGTTTTATAAGTTCCCCTTCAGTCCTGGTTCCTGGATTGTATTAGGGTAGCTCTCTTCCCTTCTCCTTTAATTCCTTGTAGCAAGGTTCATCCTAGCATTTATTACACAGCATTGGAATCGATTTTTTAGGCAGAGGCATTATTCTAAGTGCTTTACAAAATCAATTTATTTAATCCTGATAAGAACCTCTGTGAAGTTTTAAAATCTTTTTGTCATATCCATTTTCCAGACCTTTTGTCTCAAGTGTAACTATTGAGCACCCACTATGTGTCATTCACTAGGCACATGTTTGAGAACAAGATAGCTTTGCCCCTGTCTTTAGGAAGTCTAGTGGGAGAGGAAGACAAAGTAGTAGCTGATTACAATACTATGTACCAGTGTTATGGTAGAAGGAGTCATGAGAGCATAAACAACGTTGGAGGGGGGATGTTAGTATCAGAGAAGGCTTCCTGGCAGATGTGACATCCAGATTTGGACTTGAAGAATGAGTTAGTTGGATGGTAAGAAGGTAAAAAAAAAATGTCTTAAGGTGGAAAAAAATGCATGGTCAAAAAACAGAAGGAGAAGGACATAGGTAGGAAAAGTTGGGGGTGCAAAATGGGGAGACAGTAGTGACAGGACAGAAGAGTAATCACAGATGGGGCTGGAGAAGTCAGAGCATCAACAATGCAGTGCTCTCTGAGCCATATGATAGATGGTTTCCAACTTACAGTGGTTCAACTTAATATTTTTTGACTTTATGATTGTGCAAAGCTGTCACAGCTTCAAAAAAAAAGCCCTTTAATTTTAAATTTTTATCTTTTCCCAAGCTATCAATAGGTGGTACATGAGATATGTAGCGCTTTATTATAAAATAGATTCTGTGTTAGATGATTACGTACCACGGTAGGTTAAAGTAAGTGTTCTGAGCACATTTAAGGTAGGCTACAATAAGCTATGATGTCTTGCAGGTTAGGTAAATCTAATACACTTTTGACTTACGATATTTTCCAGGTTTTTTTTATTTTAAAGATGTGGTGTACAAGTCAGGAGCGGGCACATAAATAGTCTAGGTACAGGTGAAGTTTGGGCCTCCCATTGGCCCTCACTTCACCTGGATTACAATATTTTTTACTTATGAGGGTTGAGATATAACCTCACTATAAGCTGAGAAGCATCTGTCATTAGTTGGCTAGTATAATAGACCATGAGGGTCTCCGGAACAAAATTGTATCTGATTTCATACTATGTTCTTCATACCCAGCACAATGATCAAGAGTTCACACTTAGTATTTATCTAATGAACAAACAATAAATAAAAAACTAAATGCTTTGGAGAAACTCCTTTTTTTATTTAGTTTTTTGTTTTGTTTGTTTTCAGATGGGCAATTTCATTCCCAAATATTGCAAGTGCAACCTCTTTAGAGCATGTCTGTTCCGGCTGAACGTCCATGCTCAGTTGGAATTGTCTTTGCTGACTATTCCCCTCATTACTTGTAAAAGCCTTTAATATTTTTGAGGTAAAACTTTAAAGAAAAGAATTCTAGTGGTCTAGAAGACAGATTTGGGATCAGTCAGGCCTAACTGCAAATCTCAGTTCTACCAATTACCAGTTGGGTGATTCTATAGGGCTTTTTATATAAAGAATGTCCCTATGAATTTCAGTTCCATGGATCTAGACCGGGAACATGTGTCTGGTGTTTTATAGATGGGGAAAAAAAGGCAGTTTCCAGAGAAGGATCAGGCTAACTGATAAGAGAAATGCCTGAAGAGAGAATAACATTGAAAAAAAAAACTTTTTGAAAATATTTAAAGCACATAAATCATCCTGAAACCATGCTGTCCTGGTTAGAAAACCCAAAATAGAAAAAAATTATTTTCTTCTGTGCTAATATTTCATCATAACTGGCAGCTCAAATCTCATGGGAGATGGAGTTTGAGGCTCTTTGAGTTGGAAGCTAGAAGGACTGATCTCAGAGTTTTACCTTGCAGCCAGTCCTCAGGAAAATCCACAGCACAGAGTGTCGGTTTCCAGAACACTTGTGGAGACCTTGCATTCCAGCAAAGCTTCAAGAAGGAGACAGGGCTCTCTCAGGGGGATGACTAGCAAAAAAAAGAAACAGTTAAAGGATAAAGTCATCAGGCATGGTGTCAAACCCCAAACAGTTCTTGGGATGACTGTCTAAGGATCAGGCTGTCAGGAACCTGTCAATCAGTCATTCGTGGAGCACCCTCTGTGCCTATGACTGTACTTAGTCAACTGAGTACACAGTCCCTGCCCAACACTTGATATGCTGGGTGGAAAAGGAAGAGGCTCTGTAGAGATGTAGACATAGATCTGAATGCTTGTTCTACCACTGTACATGGGCTTACCCAAGCTAAACTTCAAAATTCTTATCTGGAAAGTTTTTAAAAAAGAAAACTGTAATCATAAGGATGAGTGGAATCACAGATTTAAAACCTGGTTCCTGGCACACATGATAACCTTGTTAAATAGTAGCACCCTTCCCTACAGTAACTCAATGTCAACATAAGGGTCTTTCAGGATCCCCTAGTTACTCAGTTCAAAGGTTTCAAAATTTGTGCAAATGCATATAGGTTAGCTCTACTTCTTGCCCCCCCCCCATAAGGATTTAATAAACACTTAACAATTTGGGATTTGCTCACTTTGGTGGAGTCTTGGAAGCACATCTGTTTCTGCTGAATGTCCATGCTCAGTTGAAATTGTCTTTGCTGACTATTCCCCTCATTACTTGCAAAAGCCTTTAATATTTTTGAGGTAAAACTTTAAAGAAAAGAAAAAGATTCTAGTGGTCTAGAAGACAGATTTGGGATCAGTCAGGCCTAATTGCAAATCTCAGTTCTACCAATTACCAGTTGGGTGATTCTGGAAGCTCTACTTAATGTCTAAGACTCAACTTCCTTAGCCATAAATGGAGATAATAGCTATACCTCACAAAGTTTAAATATTAAATAGCATGATATACATGAAATTGTCTAACGCAGGAGGTGCTCATTAAATTAATTCATTCATTCAACAAATATACATCTTCAATGTACAAGGACATATTTTAGGAACTGATGATGTGGTTGTTAACTAAACAATATTTCTGCCCTCATGGAGCCTTTATTCTAGTAGAGGAGGCATACAATAAACAGATAAACAAATATGTTTATTTCAGGCAAAACAAGTGCTACAAAGAAAAAGAATGCAGAGTAATAAGATGGGCCGTGATAGGAATGGCAGTGCTAGAAGTAAACACTGGCTCTTTTCCCCCTGTGCTCACACAGCTCTCCTCTTTTTGAATCCCAAACTCTCCCACCATCTAACTACAGGCCTCCAGGAAGGATAAATAAGGGGTTATGCTCTATTGAATTGAGTCATCTGACATCTTTTAAATAAAGTTGCAGACACCAACAGAAGAGTGCATGGTCATCAACAGGATGGGCAGAGTTGGGTGTCGCTTTGGAGACCCTTGGAGACGCATAGCTATGCTCAGTCTCTGGGCTTGTCATAGTTGAAACTACAGAGGCAATTCTTGGAGAACGAGGCTTCCCCCCAAAAAGGCAGGCCTCAATAAAGCCATCTTTGTTGCAGCAGAACATGGGCAACCTTGTTCTGAGCTGTGTCTAAGTTGAAGGGAAAGAGGGGAACAGCCAGCTGTGAAAAGATCAATTTGTTTCCAATCCACTCTTTCTTACCTCAGAGAGGCTGGCTCCCCACACTGGCTGGGCCTGTCAGGGACAGATGCCAAGTAGGGCACAGACTGAAGAAACACCCCCTGTTCCCACTGAAACAGAAGCATTCAGCCTCAGAGCAAAGTCTGTGGCATTAGCTATCCCCCAGCTACATTGCTTTGAAGAGACACAGGTTAGGGAAGCCAAGAGGAATGCCTCAAGTCTAATTCAAAACTGCAACTATTCAAATCCTCCATTTATTTAAGTGCGAAAAATACCCAACATTGACTGGATGTGGGAGAGCAGACGCTCCCATACATCATAGCTGGGAGTATAAATTGGCCTAACGTTTTCAGAGACTCATTTGCCAGTATCTGTGGAAATTGAAGGTGCACAGACACTTTCTTGCAGCTGGTCCACTTCCAGGAATTTCTCCATCAGATAAATTCTCAGAAGTGCACCAAGATGAACATGTAAGAAGGACGTTTATTGCAGCATTGTCTGTGATAGCAAAGGTCTGGAATCAACTGAACACTATGTTGTAGATTAAAAACAGTGAGGTACACATAGATTTATATAGAAAGAGATCTAAAAGAAAAAGGAAGAGAGCAATATTCAATTTTGTATAGATGGCAAAATCTATTTATTATATATAAAGTTGACTCCTCCATCGATGTATACATCCTACATCCTGTGAGATCTCTGCTTGTACCTCTGTCTGCTTCTAGCCCAATCCCAAGATTTGATAATACAAAGCAAGAGGACTCCTGTAAGGTGCTATGGATGTGCAGGATGTTGGGAAACGAATGGGTGTTATGGACAGATGTAAGAGCAGGAATCTTGCAAGTCGCCATTAACTCTCCTCTGCAGATCTGTTTTCCTGGGTCAGAATGAGGCAGAAGCCATAACCAGATAAGTAGGGAGTAGCTTATATAGCCAAGCATTTTTCCTGAGCTTCATTCGAATGGTAACTAAGACCATACTCTTAATATTTTCAGTTCTTCAGTGTCTTCCTAATGAATGGGACCATTTCCTCCTTTCATCAAATAACACAAACGTGAAGATGCCTAAAAGCTACCTAAAAGAATGTTTCATATCTGCTCAATAAGAACTTGCTCCCTTCTAGTTTGAAAACATCCCCATATTTTCCCATTGTAAATGTTACTAACAGGTAGACATGAGCGCTGAATTTCAAGGAAAACATAAATAATTCTACCCGTCCTGCCACTAATTAGCTGTGGGATTTTGGTCAAGCTTCCTGCTCAAACAGGGTCTCAGTTTTCCCGGTGGCCCTAGTCATAGGGACTGTATGTACTGGGACCAACTCAGGGATTACAAAGGCGGACCACCAGAGCCCCTTCTCTCCCTGTTTCCTTCAAGAGGCATAACTAATCAATCACAGCACACTCCTACAGATCTGATGATTCCTGAATCCCTCTTGACACAGAAGTAGTCATTAGTATTTAATCCAAGTTGATATAAATGACAACACTTTGTAGCCTTTGTAGCCTTCTCCAAACTAGGCGATAATATTTCAGATTTAATATTCTGTTTCCATAATTCAAGGAGTCATCTGAATCCCAGCTTGTTCATCAAGTCAACGTAGAATGATAAAGCACAAGTCATTTTTTTCCCACTTCTGAAATATAGAGACCGATTCTTATAAGTAAATATGAACATTACCTCGAATTTCTTTGCACTGTTTTCTCATTGTTACCTATATAACCATGCTGCCTCTTTGGGAGACTTAATTATGGAAAGGCTATTTTATACGATAATTTTCAAACTGTGGTACACTATAACCCCAGAGACACTCAAAGATCTTCCAAGGGCTCTAATTGGCAGAGTTATTTTTAAGGGAATTTTAAAACTCTCAGTTTCTTTTTGCATTCTTTCTCCAGAATATGAAGATAGAGACCCCTTTTCATAAATGTTTTTCTGTCACTTTAGAAAAGGAGCTATGCCTCTCACTCATCTCAAGTTGCCTTGGGATACACAAATTTCTGGAGGCCCAAACAAAGGTACAATTCAAAATTCTGTTGAGAAAAAGTGTTGAAAAAGTGGATGACTAATGACCTAGTAACAAATCATTCTGCAAGCCAGATGACTTTCAATGCTTCAGTTACAACAAAACTGAAGGGGAGCCTAATTAAAATGTCAGTTGAGAAATCATTAAAAATGTTTTTTGATGACTGATCCCTATGTGATTTTTGGCATACAACCTGGTAGGAGGTTATAACACTGCTTTAGCACAGGTTTATATTTTCCCATCTACTTATTTCTGTGAATAGGTTTCTCAGTTCTTACAACCAAAAAGTGAAAAGTAGACAGAATTTATATACTACTATCTCATATTAACAATAATGAATATTCCTCAAAAGATGTATGATCTAATTGAAAAAGAAGTTAATCTCATTCAGAGAAGCATTTCTAATAAAATCTTATTTCCTATTATATTTACCAACATTTTAATAAGTGTATGGCAGATTGCTCAAATGATGACTTGTAATAATTGTTATAATAATTTAATCCAGAAAAAAATGCTTTTTGTTAGAACCTTATACTTCTAGAACATTAAAGAAATTTTAATGTCATTTATATACATGTTTTGTTTCAGAAGAATATGATTGCATGATCAATAAAAGAACTTTAAGTATAAAAGTATATCTATTAGGATAAACTTCGATGGAAGAAATGAAATGGAAATACACATTTAAAAACAAAAAAGAAACTACGTTTTCAACTGTTAGGGAAAATATTAGTTGTCTATTTTTAAATGAATGAATGATAGTATCAAGTCACAATGGAATTTAGATCCATTAAACCTATGTAAAAGAATGGTAAGGTAGTTTTATTTTTTAATGACTATAATTTCAATGTTCTTTACATGATATGAGCTGCAACTATTTAAACTTGTAATAAAAAATATTTTTCAACTTTAAAAAGTGCATATTTTCCCAAGAATATTTTAGAGGGCACAATAGAAAACTCTTAAGATCCTCTGTCTTTTATAGGGTGAATTTTCTTCAACAACTATAAATAGGGGAGATCAAATGACAGATGTTAAGAGGATCCAATTTACTGGTGAACAAATCTACAGAAAGGAGATGAGAATTACACATATTCTAAGTATAAATGTTGTAAATCAAGTTTGACCTGAGATTGGACTAAATCTAGGCTTCCTTATCTATCCTCAGCCAGTTAATCTAGGTCCTGTGTTCCTACCCCTGAACCCACACTGCCCTGTATAACATGACCAAAAGAACTTCAAGTATAAAAGTATATACTTTAGAATAATCTTCTATGAGGGAAATGAAATGAAAATACACATTCCTAATTTGAATTAGGAAACTGAAATATTTTTAAGCCCTAGATCTTTGTTGTGAGATTGTTAAAAATCCTTTCAATAGAATGCTGCTGCCAGGGAATCAATGCCTTATCTGGGGAACACAAGCAAAGCAATAAATATTCATATCATTGCTTAGGATTTTCTTTCCTTCTTTGGTCAGTTCCAGATGCTCTCCTTTCTGGGCAGACTGCTGAGCTAGGGTGAAGGCAAGACAAGGCAAGACAACGCAAGGAGGTGGTGGGAGGGAAAATGTTATGTCATCTGCCTATTGTTACTTCAGCTGTAAGTGGGGTTTGCTTATCCATTGATTTATTCAAAAAGCCTTTCCTAAATACTGACTCTGAATTAGAATCTGGGTTAGGATTAGGGGATACCAAAGCCAAGAAGAGCTCATAGTTTACTAAAGGAAAGACAAATTCAACTAATAATTGAGACACTTTGTAATAAGTGCTATACTGAAGAACTTTGAGGTGCTAGGAATCAGAGGAGGTAATCAATTCTACAGGAGGTGGTGATATTTGAGCTAGACCTCAATTGAGGGTAGTCCCAGCAGAAGGCACAGTACACACTTTTGCATGGAGGCATACGTAGTCATGATATTTGGATGAGTGAAAAGTGTAATGTGGCTAAAGCAGAAAGTAGAGTTCTAATTTAGTGGGTGGAGGCAGGACATAAGGCTAAGGAAGAAAGCTGAGGATAGGTCTTAAGGAGTCCTGAAAGTTGTCTTACGTCATCCAGACTGCTGCAATGGAATGTCATGATTAAAGTTCTGAAGACTGGGAAATCTAAGATCAATGTATTAGCAGATTCAGTGTATGGTGAGGAACTGCTTTTTGGTTCATAGATGATGTCTTCTTGCTGCACCCTCACATGGCAGAAGGGGTAATGCAGCTCCCTGGAGGTCTCTTTTATAAGGGCACTAATCTACCTCATGAGGACTCTACCCCATGAACTAATCACCACCCAAAGGCCCTGCCTCCAAATACCATCACATTGATGATTAGGTTTCAGCATCTGAATTTGAGAGAACACAAATGTTCAGACTATAGCAAAGTCTTACTAAGACATTTGGAAATTGAACCTGACCTTTTGAGTAACAGGAAGGGGCATGACTAGATAAAAACTTTGGGATGATAGTTTTTGGCTAGAAGACATGAGAAAAATGTCTATTCTGGCGTTGGTTACAGATTATCCAAAAATTTGTAAACTGAACTTTCAACTTCCTTTTCTCCCTTAAAGAAAGCAGGGCTCTGAATCCCCAAAACACAGTTCATTCAGTAAGTATTTTACACTGAGAAAAGAAACCGAACCAAAAATAAAGTAAAATCTATTTGTTCTATCAATATTTATCAGGCACCTATTTCTTTACATATAGTTCTACACATTTTTCTTTTTTTTTTTTTTGTCTAAAGCAAATTTGTCAAGTAAAAACTGCAATCCCCACTTTATTGATAAGGACACTGAGTTACAGACATCTTGAGTAGTTTATCCAAGAACACAAAGCCAGTAAGAATTAGACTGTTTACAAATCCAGAAAGTTTGACTTACATGCAATTAACCATGGTACTATACCTCTATAAAGATTATGATTATTTTACTACATGAACTGTGAAAGTAAAAACACATCAAACCAGTGGGGGAGGACCTATAGGGATACACTTTGCCTAGTCTTGCCTAGTCCCCATCTTAAGTGAGGAGGTACTATATATACATATATGTGCTCTCAGGCCAAATCTGGCAATGAATGAAGCATGGGCACCATTTCCTACTGAGACCAGACCTACAGAGGAGTTCTTTTGCTTCTATTGCCTCTGTTTTTGAGCTTGGACCACCAGAACCAAGCAAAGGTCAGTCCTCACTCTCCCCAAACTGCCAATCTCATTTCAGTAAATGGCGTCCTCATCTGCTGGGCACCCCATCCAGGATGTCGCATCTCTCTACTTCATTCCCTACATCCCATCAATCACCAAACCTTAACAAGCTCATCTTTAATATCACTGTAATCTGCCCACTTTCCTCTACCCTCACAACTCCCATCCTGGTCCAAGTCACTATTCTTTATCGCTTAAATGACTACAACAGCCCCTTATTGGTCTCTCTGTCTCTGGTTCACATTTTAGCCAGAATGATATTTTTAAGTCACTAATCTATTATTGTCTCTCCCTTGTTGACATCCTGCTATGACCTCTCATCACCTTCTAGAGAAGAGTAAAATTCCTTCACAGGGCCCTCAAGGCCCTGCATGAGACCCTGCCTATCTCATCTGTCTCACCAGCCCAGGCCTCAGGACTCCCTTCATCCTCTGACTCTCACTATGTGAACATTCCCCAAATACAGCATACTATTTCTCATCTGCATGCTCTAGTGGGGTAGATTCCTCTGCCTCTCTTTCACTGTCTCTTTCTTTCCCTCTACTCTATATCATATTCAAGGTTTTGTTCTGGCCTAACCCTCTCTCACAAGTCTTCCCTCCACCCTGATGCATCACTGATTCCTACACATTCTCTGCTTACCCTATCATGGCATTTATCACATTGAATTACAGTTGTCACTTTACTTGTCTGTCTCCTCTTTTGGGCTATGAGCTCCTAAAGGACAAGTCCTCTGGTTCACCTAAATTCTTCACTTCCCAGCATGATGCTCAACACAAAGCAAGTGATAGGTAAATCTGTATTAAGCAAATGAGTAAGTATCCTCATTATCATCTTCACCTCCTAATGAATGCTACATGGTCTCCTACTAGATGCTGTGTGTTGACAAACAGGATGATGACAAAAGATAAATTAACTTTACCATTGTCATTAACCCCAGAGGGCCACACCCAGCCTCCTTCACCCAATTATGGTAAAGCTCCCTTCAGTGGGGGAATCAACACATCCAGCTCATTGGAAACAGGGACTAGCAAATACTTCTGTGATTTTAAAGCTCTGAACAGGCCTCTGACCATAGATGAGAACATGATAAATTTTTCACACTTGCTTTTCTAAAACAGAAAAGAATCCACTCCAAACTCTGTAAAAGAAGAGCTCTTGTAGTATTTCCTTTGGGGGGGGGGTAGTTTCCAATAGAGTGGGCTCCAGACTACTGAATGGAAACTATTTCCTCACTCTTTCCTCCTTCCCCCCAACACACACACACACACACACACACACACACACACACACACACACAGATGTTTAAAGATTTTCTGAAACCAAGGATTGACCCAAGGAAGGGTTGTGTTTAATTAGCTGTTTCATCAAGAGAAAGAGACACTGAGCTTGCTAAAGGTCAAAAGAGATGAAGAGAAGGGGCGGAACACAGGTGGTCCAGATGCCCAGGCCCTGCTACACATCATGACACACAGCTGCTTGGGAGCAGAAGTGCTGCAAATCTAACCCTAAAATACATCATGACATCACTGAACATTCTTTCTATCGTGATGAAGCACAGAACAATACATGTCCTTTACTTCGTTGCAAATGCCCATGGCAGGAGCCCAAGATGTTCAACGCTTGGACTCCCTGGATATAACACTGTTGAACTTTCCTAACATATCTTATTTTTAATAAAAAATGGATCTTGAATGGATATTGCATTACTTCAGTGGAGAAATAAAGGACTTCAATAAAACTTATTTCGTTCCTACCATATTCGGGGCACTGTTATGCCATGCTGTTGTGGCATACAGAGTTAGAGAAAGACAGATTTTAAGCCCTCCAGGAGCTTAAAATCTCGGAACCTCCACTGACTCATTTTTAATATGGGACTGGTAATAACATCTGCCCATAGTCAGTTTGAGAAGAATCCACAAACTAGAATTTATAAAACAATTATCCCAGTGCCTGCCAAATAGAGGCTCATAATAAGTGTTACTCTCCTTATTTTATATTCTCATGAGAAAGGCACATATGGAATCAATCATTTAGGATCCAGGCAAAGTGGAGTAATCAAGGAATAGAGATACAGTAAAATATAAAGAGGCACTCCAAACTAAATACAGAGGCATGATTTACGGGGCAGGTGGTATTTGGGTTGAACATTAGAAGGCAAAAAGGCATTTTAGATAGGATGAGAAGGCTATCTTCCCAGAAGTGTGTGTAACTGAAGTGTATCATTGGAGCATGAAAAAAGACACTTCCTGGCCCAGTTAGTTATTATTGTGTCATTTGTTAACATTATCAAATTTTTTCCATGTGGCTCTGCTTCCTATCCAAAAATAGATTACAAGCAAGAAACTCTAGTTCCTAATGCATCCTCATCTTTTGTGTCTTCCATGAACGCTGATGGCTAGACAGTATTAAATCTCCCTCCAGTAACTATACAGTGACTCACTCTTCTCTGGAGAATGGAAACAGCTGTAAATTTCCCTAGGGTAGAGGGAGGAACGACATCACTGTATTTGGAGAATCCTTGGCAAAACAGAATGGTACCTAAGTAGGTAGAGAGTCAATGCCCACTCTAGCTCATAGCATAGCCATGAGATTCTAGAATGTATAGCTGAAATTATATGTAGACTACAGCTTTAAGAAGCATACGACTAAAAGAAGTCTCCCAACTAGTGGCAAGTACACTGGCATAACTGGTAGTGCCCAAATTACTATGGAACAGCAGCAAGTTCTCATCAAGGCCAGTTGTGGGGAGTTCCATTGTATAGCATGAAAATCCCCATTTCTAAGAGGTCATTGTCATTTTTGGAATATCAAAAAAGCTGAATAAATACATACTTCCTAGCACACAGCACTCTTCATGATCCATTCCATCTCTCCCCCATGATCCTGTGCCAATCTCTCCTGAACTACTCCCCACTCCTGAATTGTTTTCTATGCCTCCTTGATTTTCCACGTGCTATATGGTCCACAGAACGCCCTTCCCAAATGACTTTTCTTTGAGGCCGATTCAAAACTTCATTCAGATATAAATCAGTAAATCCTCCCTGCAGCCCGGATTAAATGACCCCCACCTGGCATGCATCTACCTCAGTCACAGGACTCATTCCACTGGATTATAACAGCGCTGTTCCTTGTCTCTTTTTCACACTTGACTGTAACCTCCTCAAGAGCAGGCACTGAATGTTTATTCCTTAATGCCTAGCACAGTATCTACTGTGTAGAGAACACTGTAAATTTGAGACAGGAGGTGGCAGCAGCATGTGTACATTGGGGCAAGTATGCAATGGATGCCCAGGTGAAAGATGGGAGCCACTAGGAACTCAGTTTACTTGTTTCACCTGTTTGCTAAAGTGCACTGCCAAGAGGACTTAGAGATACCTCCACCACTCCTCAGTGGCTGGAAGACCTTGGGTTAGTCAGGCTTTCTGCAAAAGATTATCTCTTCTCTTAGAACCAAACTAAACCACCTCATGAGAGGTACCTAGCTCAGTGGCTAAGACTTGGCATTGAAGGAAATGATACATGGGCTGGAATCCTGACTTTTCTACTTAGGGGCTATTGCTCTTGAGTGAGCTAGCTTTGTCCGCCATTCATTGTATCAGCTATAAAGTGGAGATGATGATCTATGCATCACTGTTTTAGAATTATGAAAAAAACGTGTTAAACACATAAAACAGTTCTTACACAATTATAACTACTCAAAAATTGGTAACCATTCTTACTCTTTTATATTGCTGTAGACTGAATGTTTGAATTCACCTAAAATTCATATATTAAGACCTACTCCCCATGGGATGGTATTTGTAGGTGGGAACTCTGGGGGGTGATTAGGACATGAGTGATATTAGTACCCTTATAAAAAAGGGCTCAGGCCAGGCTCAGTGGCTCAGCCTGTAATCCCAGCACTTTGGGAGGCCGAAGTGAATGAATTGCCTGAGCCCACGGGTTCGAGACCAGTCCAGGCAACTTGGTGAGACCTCATCTCTACAATAAATAAGAAATTAGCTGGGCATGGTAGTACACACCTGTAATTACAGCTGCTTGGAAGGCTGAGGCAAAAGGATCATTGGAGCCCAGCAGGTTATCCCTGGGGTGGCCGTGAGTGTGCCACTGCAATCCAGCCTGGGCAACAGAATGAGACTCCAACTCAAAAAAATAAAAATAAATAAATAAATAAAAGAGACCCCAGAGAGCTTCCTTCCCCCTTCTGACACTTGAGGGCACAGCAAAAGGATGGCCATCTATGAACTAGGAAGCAGATCGTCACCGAGCACTTAATCTTCCAGCACTTTGATCTTGGACTTCCTGGCACCCAGAACTGTAAGAAATAAAATTTCTGTTTATAAGCCATCCAGTCTGTGGTATTCTGTGACAGCAGCCTGATCTACGACACCTAGGAAATACAAACTCCCTCAAGATTCTTATCACTTACATATTTCTTCAAAAACAATTACTAAATATTTATCTCCTGTCAAAATAACATAAGAAATACACAGAAATATCCAGTCCCTGATCTCAACAGAAGATACCAATATCTTTTTAGCTTTTTCTGTTTCTTAACTTTCCTCCTTTGGATAGCTAGAACTGCAGACAAGCCTTTCTCCTTGCCTCTGTTGGGTGAGTTTGGAAGGTGAAAGGCCAGCCCAGAGTGCATCAGGCAACTGATCTCTCAGAGCCAGAGCTGCCGTCGCTGTAATTTAATCTGGCTGCAGAGAATGTGACTAAGTGAAACCCCATCTGCTGCAGAGGTTCCCCTGGGTTCCCAGGAGGGACCTGAGCAGGATATGAGGCGGCGGCGGTAGTGAGGTGAGGGGTCTGCAAGGAAATGCTGAGATCCCCCACGTGTAATGTGTCTCACCGCAGGCCAGCGTGGGTCTCCCCCAGCATGACATCATCTTGGAGCTCACCCAGGCTCTGGTCTGCTGGCTGCTATAAACCAGGGTTTCTCAGTCTTAGCACTCTTGATATTTTTCAGCTGGATAATGCTTTTTTGGGTGGAATGGAGGGAGAGCTGTCCTGTGCATTATAGGATGATCAGCAGCATCCCTGGCCTCTACTCCCTAGTTGGCAGTAACATCTTCAACTAGCTCCCAACTTCCCTCCTCCCTCCACCCCACCACATCCAACCCCAGCTGTGACAGTTCCAAATTTCTCCAGTCATTTCCAAATGCCCTCTAGTTGAGGGAAAAATTGCCCCCAGTTAAGAACCACTGGCATGACACAAAAAGTGAAGCAAACCAAACCCCTTTCTAGTAAAGGCAGAAGAAAGAATTCAGGAAACAGTAAAAAACAGTTTATTAAGTCTTCAACTCTTTATGCAATTTCAGAAATGAATTAAAAACTGAGCAGCTAGCTTTGTTTGATGGTTCAGGTAACAACTGTTAAATAAAGAGGAAAGTCTAGAAGTAATAATAAGTGCCATCTATTTAGCACTTTCTGTATCCTAGGCATGGTGCTAAGCACTTTATCTCAATGATCCCTCACAAAAACCTTGAAGGTAGGTGTTCTGATCTTCCTTTTTTAAGATGAGGACTCTGAAGTTCAGAGGGGTGAGGATCTTACCCAGAAGCAAACAGCTAGTAAGTACCTGAGCTGAGATTTGAACCCAGCTCTCTGTGATGTTAAAGGAACTCAGAGCTACTTGGTTCTCTTAGCCTATTATTTTAAGTCTGTATCCAACACCATTAACATTTCAAGGTCTAAGATTTAAACTGGTGAGTATTTAATAGAAACTTCTACATCCATCATCAGCCTAGGCAGAATGTGGGTGAATTTGAGTAGAAGAATCAGACTTTCCATGTTCTTAGCTAAACAAAACTAATCCACATTTATAAGTCAACATGAGCTAGTAAATCATTAACCCTTAGATGAGTGGTACATATTAAAGTTGTAAAGTAAATAACAGGCTCAATAGAAAGAATGTTTTAACAAATATGTTTCTAATAAATGAAATTGTCCTTGAATGGGATGGCCTATACCTTATGAGGCTCATCTAATGAGGACCTGGAGTTGAACCCAGCAGTGCTCCAACAACTACCAGCTGTGGGGCTCTGGGCAAAGCAGTTGACAGCTAGAAGCCTCAGTCAACTCCTCAGTGAAATGGAGATTAAAATACTCACCTCTCAGGATTGATGGGATTAACTAAAACCAGGTAGTGGTAGTGTCTCACTGCCAGTTGACTTTTCTTTTACAGCACCCATCCCTCTTTGTAATTATATGCTTATTTGTGTATTTATGTGTTCAATGGTTGTGACTTTTATTCACTGTCTCTCCAGTACCTCACATAGTACTTGGCATTTAGTAGGTACTTATTTAAGTTATTCTCAGTGCATAGGAAATATTAGTGAAGACTTTCTCCCTGTATTTCCTCCTAAGACAATGATTTTCCAGACATTATAAATATTCAAGCAATGGAGGAAAAAATAGATTCTCTATCCCTCTGTGTCTCCATCATAGGCTCTTATGGTGACTTGCACTACAGCATATATTACATTGTTTTGTAATTGTTGTTTCTATGGTTATAAACTCCTTCAGGGCTCAATGGATCACTTTTCAATCCCTGTGACATGGTCCCATTACTTGTACCTAAGGTGAGATATTTGTCTGAGTCGAGTAAGTATTTGTAAAATAAAGATATTGATGCCTTGGGGCATTGTTCCACTGAATTAGAATTCAGACAACATTACAATTCTAGGTTTTGGCAACTCTATCTGCTGCCAGCTCTGCTCTTACAACATCTAACAACCTAAACCAACAGGCTAGGGCTGTTATTTTTATTGTTCCATAAAAATATAAACAATTAATAATTATGTATTGAGTTAAATTGGCTGCTTTTACATGAAAAAAAAATGTAAGCCAAATTTTCCAAATCCAGGCTAGCAGCACCTCAGAGATGACTAGATTCAACCATTCATTCATATAACAAATATTTATAGAGTGCTTACTGTGAGCCAGCCACTGTACAAGGTGCTGGTTGAAACCTGTTGAATCTTTAAAGATCTAGAGAATGATTTTGACAGTGGGTATTCTTCTCAGTTACCCAAGGGAAGCCAGCTGTCCCTAATGGATTGCTTGGGGGCAACAGCAATAAAAAGGCTCAGGCGTCTTGGAGAAAAATTCTTCATCCTCTAGTCTCAGCATCTTGGCCTCTGAAGAAGGGACCATCATGCACAGAGGAAACAGTAATAAACTAAGCCAGATATACTTCCTAGCTAGAGGTTAGCAATCAACACAGAATGCGTAGGCACTGGAAAGTTTATCGTATCTTTAGGTTTCATCTCCTCACTCATCATGCTACTTCCATGAAAACAGGGAAAGCTATTAATTTATCTGCAATTGTTCTCTCTGGGAAGGAAGAAGAAAACAAACATTTTCTGTGACTGGCCATAAGTTGGGAGATTTATATATGTAACCCCTAGTGGTCACATTGCTCTGTTATACTTAAGGGTAAGATATAACTCATTTCTTTATTTCTTTCAACCAAGTCATACTTCTTTGAGTTCTCACCCAAATGACTGGTAGTACATTAAATCGCAACTGTGTTAGAAGTTGCTCCCCCTGTCCATTTCTTTGTTCCATAATTAAGTGGTCTTATATGGTCCAGAATATTTAGAAACCAGGTTCATGCCTCATTCCTCCTGTCCATGGCAGATAACCTCATTGCCAGGGCTTGCACCCATAGAAGCGAATACCTCTGCTTCTCCCATACCCAACTATTATGCTGGGATTTTTGACAAGCCCTGGAAGCCCACTTACACCACAGTCTCTCTGAAGGTAACCCATATCCATGACCAGCTGATGTCTCCTCACCTCCTGGGACTCTGCATTGGAAGAGGATGTCTGTCCCATCTCACGAAACCTGCAACTCCTCACACACATCTTATTGCATGTCTGTTGAGTTAGGTCTGCCCCAGGTGATGAATGTTACAATGTGATTTTGGGGTTCAAGTTCAGGTATTTCCAATATTCATATTGGACATTCATTATGATTCCCACATCCTTACATACTAAAAATACAATTAGTATTATTCAAACTCAGCACTATTGATACTTTGGGCCAAATAATTATTTGTTGTGAGGGACCATGCTGTGCTTTGTAGATTTTTAGCAGAATCCATGGCCTCTATCCTCTTGATGCCAGTAGCAACCCCCAAATTATGATAGCAAAAGTGCCTCCAGACATTACCAAATATCCCTGGTAGGCAAAATTACACTTGTTGAGAAACATTTCCCACAAAACTAAGTCCAAGAGGAAAGTGACTGCATGTCTTGTGTTTGTGGTTGAGTTCTCACAGTCTATTAGCATAGACCCTGTGTATCTTATCTATCTATCTATCCCCCATCTATCTCTGGAATTTAAAAATTATTAAGTGAAAGAATTAGTCAATGAAGGTATTGCCATGCCCTTTCCTTGCTTCCTCCCCTTTTTTTTTCTTTCAAAAAGGAAAGCAAAGCAGTAAAACATCCTCTTTAGGAAAATGTAGTGAAGAGGATCCTGCACAAGATAATGAGAGTTTGAGTCCTAACCTCACATCTGACACCAGCTACTTATTTTTGGTCAAGTAAATTCTCCTCCTCATACCTTGTAGGACTCATAATAGCATCCATAAAGTTGTTATAAAAATTAAGTGAAGTTAGTATATGTGAAGTTCTAAAAATAGTACCTAGCACATAATAAATGCTCAACAAAAATTAGCAATCACTATTTATAGAAGATCTCTCCTAGTAAAAGCAATAGAGTAAAACTCCTTTTCCCTATGGGGCCCCATTAAAAAGCAACCATCAGCTTTCCAGCAGAATTCTACAAAACATACAAGGAGGAGCTGATACCAATCCTATTGAAAGAATTCCAGGCAATTGAGAAGAATGGAATTCCCTCCAAGTGATTTCACAAAGCTAACATCACACTGATACCCAAACCAGGTAAAGAACCAGCAAAAAAAAAAGAACTGTGGGCCAATATCCCTTATGAACATAGATGCAAAAATTCTCAACAAGATTTTTGCAAATTGGATCCAAAAAACACATCTCAAAAATCATCCTCCATGACCAAATAGGCTTCATCCCCAGGATGCAGGGCTGGTTCAACATTCGCAAGACCATAAATGTAATTAAATACATCAACAAGTGTAAAACAAGAACCATGTGATTATCTCATTAGAAGCAGAAAAAGCTTTTGATAAAAATCCAGCATCCCTTCTTAATAAAAAACCTCAAATACCTAGGTATAGAAGGAGCATACCTCAAAATAGTAAGTGCCATCTACAATAAACCCACAGCTAACATACTGCTATGGACAAAAACTGGAAACATTTCCCCTGAAAAATGGAAGGCAAGGCTGCCCACTCTCATCCCTCTTGTTCAACATTGTGTTGGAAATCCTAGCTCGGGCAATTAGACAAGAGAAGGAAATCAGGGATATCCAAATAGGAAACAAGATCCAAAGAGGAAGTCAAGTTATCCCTCGTTGCTGACAATATGATCATATACCTTGAAAATCCAAAAGAATCTGCCAAAAACCTGCTTGCACTGATAAAGAACTTTGGCAAAGTCTCGGGGTACAAAATAAAGGTGCAAAAGACAATTGCATTCTTATACATCAACAACAAGCTGATGGAGAACCAAATAAAGAGCACAATCCCATTCACAATAGCCACGCAAAAAATTAAATACCTCAGCATCTGCCTAACCAGAGAAGTAAAAGACCTTTACAATGAGAACTACAAAACACTGCTCAAAGAAATCCAAGAAGACACAAACAAATGGAAAAATATTCCATGCTCAAGGATAGGAAGAATCAATTGATAAGATGTCCATTCTACCAATGGCAATCTACAGATTCAGTGCAATACCCAGTTAGTTACCAACATCATTCTTCTCAGACCTGGAAATGACAATACAGAAATTCATATGGAAACTTAAACAACCACGAATAGCCAAAACAATCATTAGCAAAAGAAACAAAGCAGGAGGTATCACACCTCCAGACTTCAAACTTTACTATAAGGCTACAGTAATCAAAGCAACCTGGTATTGGTACAAAAACAGGCATACAGATCAATGAAACAGGATAGAGATTCCGGAAGCAAAGCCTCAATTTCTCAACCAACTCATCTTTGACAAACCTCCACCGACAATCACTGGGGAGAGGAGAACCTATTCAGTGAATAGTGCTGGGAAAACTGACTGATCACATGCAGAAGATTGAAACAGAACCCCTACCTATCATCATACACAAAAATTAACTCTAAATGGATCAAAGACATAAAAGCAAAAACTCAAACTATAAGAGTCTCAGAAAATGCAGGAGACATCCTTATAGAAATTAGAACTGGCAACCAATTCCTGATCAAAACGCTATAAGAAATAAGAAAGACAAGTGGGACCTCATCAAACTGATGAGCTTTTGCAAAGCAAACGAAACCATCAAGAGAGCAGGGAGACAGCCCATAGAATGGGAAAAAAATATTTGCCAACTGTATATCTGACAAAGGCCTAAAATCTAGGATCTATAAGGAACTCAAATGCTCCAAAAAGAAAAAAAAAAACAGCCCCATTAAAAAGTGGACAAAATCCAAGATGTTAAGCCTTTGTCAGACCTGGAGTTGGCAAATACTTTTTCCCAGTCTGTAGGCTGTCTCCCTGCTCTATTGATGGTTTCTTTGGCTTTGCAGAGCTTGTCAGTTTAATGAGGTCCCACTTGTCTATCTTATCTTTTATGGCCTGTGGGTTTCAGGTTTTGTTCAGGAATTGGATGCCAGTTCCAATTCCCATGAGGGTATGTCCTGCATTTTCTAAGGTTCTTATGGTTTGAGGTTTTACATTTAGGTCTCTGATCCATTTAGAGTTAATTTTTGTGTTTGGGGATAGATAGGGGTCCTGTTTCAATCTTCTGCATGTGGTCAGTCAGTTTTCCCAGCACCATTTACTGAATAGGTTCTCCTCTCCTCAGTGGTGGGTGGTGGAGGCTTTGTCAAAGATGAGTTGGTTGAGAAATTGAGGCTTTGCTTCTGTAATCTCAATTCTATTCCATTGGTCTATATGCCTGTTCCTGTACCAATACCAAGCTGTTTTGATGATTGTAGCTTTATAGTAAAGTTTGAAGTCTGGTAATGTGATACCACCTGCTTTGTTTTTTTTTTTTTTTTTTTTTTTTGCTGAGGATTGTTCTGGCTATTCTTGGTCGTTTGTGTTTCCATATGAATTCCTGTGTTGTTTTTCTAGGTCTGAGAAGAATGTTGCTGGTAATTTGATGGGTATTGCATTAAATCTGTAGATTGCCTTAGGTAAGATGGACATCTTCACAATGTTGATTCTTCCAATCCATGAGCATGGGATATTTTTCCACTTGTTTGTGTCATCTTTGATTTCTTTGAGCAGTGTTTTGTAGTTTTCATTGTAAAGGTCTTTCAGGTTTCTGGTTAGGAAGATGCCAAGGTATTTCATTTTTGTGTGTGTGTGTGTGTGTGTGTGTGGCTATTGTGAATGGAACTCAAACGTGCTGAAAAGAAAAAAACAAACAACCCCATTATAAAATGGGCAAAAGATATGAACAGACACTTCTCAAAGGAAGACATCCGAGCAGCCAACAGACACATGAAAAAATGTTCAACCTCACTAATCATCAGGGAGATGCAAATCAAAACCACACTGAGATACCACCTAACTCCAGTCAGAATGGCAATTATCAATAACTCAAAAAATAACAGTTGCTGGACAGGGTATAGGGAAAAGGGAACAATTCTACACTGTTGGTGGGAGTGCAAACTAGTGCAACCTCTGTGGAAAACAGTATGGCAATTCCTAAAAGCTCTAAATATTGACCTCCCAATATGACACTGCAATCCCCCTACTGGGAATATACCCTGAAGAACTCAAATCACTCTATCAAAAAGATACCTGCACACGTATGTTTATCGCAGCATTGTTCACAACAGCAAGAACCTGGAAGCAACCATGCTATCCATCAAAAGAAGACTGAATTTAAAAAATGTGGTACATATACACAATGGAATACTATGCAGCCATAAAAAAAAGAACAAAATCATGAATTTTGCAGCAACCTGGATGGAACTAGAGTCTATAATACTGAATGATCTCTCACAGAAACAAAGATCTGAGTATCACATATTCTCACTCATATAGTGGATTTTGAACATTCAACGTAATACTATAAGAAAATGACTGACAGTGATGGGAAACTATGGGTGGGGGAGATGGGATTAATGGTAGTAAATATCTGTCTGGGGATGGGGAGACACCTCTTATCAACAAGGGTGCCTGAACGAAGCATATCTGTATACCTAGCCCTTAACTGTACCCCACAATATCATAATACAAAATATTGATTAAAATTAAAATTAAAAAGTGGGCAAAAGACATGAAGAGACACTTCTCAAAAGAAGATATACAGACAGCCAACAGAAACATGAAAAAGTGCTCAGCCTCACTCATCCTCAGAGAAATGCAAATCAAAACCACATTAAGATACCACCTAACCCCAGTAAGAATGACCATCATTAATAAAACAAACAACAGATGCTGGCGAGGATGCCGGGGGCGGGGGTGGGAACACTTCTACACTGCTGGTGGGAATGCAAACTAGTGCAACCTCTTTGAAAGACAGTGTGGCAATTTCTGAAAGAACTAGAAATTGACCTTCCATATGACCCAGGAAATCCCTCCCTATTAGGAATATACATGGAGGAACTGAAATCATTCTACAAAAAATATACCTGCACACGCATGTTTGCTGCAGCTCTATTCATAACAACAAAAACATGGAACCAACAATGTTGCCCATCGAAGTTGAACTAGATTTTAAAAATGTGGTACATATACACAATGGAATATTATGCAGCCATTAAGAAGGACAAACATAGGAACTTCACAAACATAGGAACTTGGATGTATTTAGAGTCTGTCATACTCAGTGATCTATCACAGAAAAAAAGAACAGATACCACATGTTCTCACTTATAAGTGAACCTTGAACAATTATCATAATATTATAAGAACGGGATTGGCAGTAGTAAAAAACTGCCGGGGGCGGGGGTGAGATTGGCAGTTGAGGGAAACTGCCAGGGGAGGGAGGGGAATACCTCATCAACAAGGGTAACTGCATAGTTAACATTTGTACAACTAACCCTGATTTGTACCCCAATCATCTACTCACATACTTTCCCAGGTATGGGCTCAAGGATGCCTTTTACCCATACTCTCTGCTCATCTCCCTGGCTCTCTAAGGACCTGAACCTGTATCTGACACTCAATATCAGCTTGTGACATCTTGATCAGGTGTCTTCCTGCTCAAGTTCTACACATGGCTTTGCTATCAGTACAGCATCCACAGATGGAAAAAAAGGAATCCATTCACTAACCATGGCTTTCAAAACTACAGGCACAGGCCTACATTACTGCCATACACAAAAATCCTGCCCCACACCAACCTGGCTTGTCTTTTCATCTCAAGAGTAACAGTGGCAAAACCTTTTTAAATTTAAAGTCTGGTCTCGAATTTATCTTCATCAAAGATTTGGTGGTAAAGTTTGGAATGTATTAAGTTTAATCATATTAAAGTACCATAGGTCAACCATCATTGAACATGAGCAATTTCATGTGAATAACTTATTAGATTAACTGTGCAAACAAGATCACAACTTGCTAAAAAGTCAACGTACTTCCACTTTCTTTAAAAGCAACTACTTACTACTGATTCCTGCTCATTAAACCAGGCTCTCAAAAGATTTGTCTTTGGCAATGTTTTACTAGCTTAGATGAGCCACTGGCAGAATGCACTTCAAAGTAAGCATTCCTCAGTTGGTCTTCTATAACACAGCTGTCTCACTGATTCATCCTGGCCTCCACCCCCTCCTGTCCATGGGGATTATCAAGTCTTCACCATAACTTCCTTATAAAGTATTTCTATGAGGGGAATCGTCTATCATCTCCCGCAAACGATGAGTCATCTATCTATGCTCACTTAACAGCACTACCCATATACCATTCATCTGCAAGTGGAGTCAAATCCTGGCCTGGGCAGGTGTTCTGTTCCAAAGAATTTAGAAAGCCTTTGAACATTCCCTCAGAGACTGTTCTCTGAGACAGTGTCTGAAAAACTTGCCCAATATCTCACCAAGGGGCTCCTTTGGTCCCCAGACACCACAGCCACATCTGTGCACAACAGAAACTTGGGGGAAGCTGAAGAGAAAGATGGTCTATGCATACTATTGACAGAAGCACGGAGAGAGTAGAAGGCCTGGCGTGTACTCACCTACTTCTCTTGGTCCCTTTATTGTAACTTTTCTGAGTGAAGAAGCCCAATCTTCAAGAATAATTTGTTAAGCTATGAATGCCTTTGTTTTTTGTGAGTCTTGCACTAATCTAGATAAATATCTTCCTCCATGTAGAACATTGTTTCACAAATAAGCCGACCTGGATGTTAGCTTTACCACAGTTCACAGTGGTGTGGGCAAGGCAAGCAACTGCCCTGGGCCTTATTTTCTTGTCTCTAACTTAAGCACATTTATCTTGTGGCTCTTTTCTCACTTGACAAAGTGTTCTGTGGGTGAATCCTGTGGTTTATGGATGAGCGGTCACCCAGATAAGGCTGACATTTGTCGGGATCAGGGTGACCCTGGAATGATAAGAACTTCATGTGTAAGTTCAGATTTACTGTTTACTGTGAGCTAAATCACTCAACACTGCAAAACTCCCACATCAACAGACCACTTCACAACTGTCAGGCTAATGGTGAAGGCCACAACTCCCTCCAACTTCCCTTTCCTTGCCTTTCAACCTAAACCGAAAATGACAATTTTGTTTTTAAGTTGAGGTCTCACCCTTTTGCCCAGGTTGGAGTACAGTGGTACAAACATGGCTCACTCTGTCTCAGCATCCCAAGTAGCTAGTACTATAGGTACATGCCACCACCATGCCTGGCTAGTATATATATATATATTTTTTTTTTAGAGACAATGTCTTGCTTTGTTGCCCCAGCTTGCCTTGGAGTCTTGGGTTTAAACAATCCAGCTGCCTTGGCCTCCAAAGTGCTGGGATTACAGGCATGAGCCACCACACCCAGCTAAAATAAAATAACATATTAAAGCAGCCGTGACACAAGGGTATTTGAAAATCTAGAGATGACGATTTATGTCATGGAAATACATCTCTATGGAAATGCAGTTCCAGTTTTTAAAGGAAGTTCATGCTAATTCTTCAAGGCAAATAATCTCTCTGAATATTACTAAACATGACCATTTTTGAGTCCTATTATGCACAAGGCAGAGATAGTACCCCATTTCTTGTATTAGTATCCTATTGCTGCTTTAATGAATTCCCTCAAACTTAATGACTTAAAACAACAGAATTTATTCTCTTACAGTTATGAAGACCAGAAGTTTGAAATGAGTTTTGGTAAGCTAAAATCAGATTGTCACAGGCCTGGTCTTTCTTGAGGCTCTGGGGGCCATTCACTTCTTGCCTCTTTCAGCCTTTGGTAACTGGCATTCCTTGACTTGTGGTCACATCACTCCAATTTCTGTTTCCTGTTCACACTGCCTTTTCCCTCTCTGTAGTCAAATCTCCCTCTGCCTTCATCATATAAGGACACTTGTATTATATCCAGAATAATTGCCCATCTCAAGATCCTTAGCTTGGTCACCATAGCAAAGCCTCTTTGCCATACAAGGTGATGTTTGCAGGTTCTATGGGCTAGGACACAGTCATTCTGGTTGATCATTATTCAGTCTCCCACAATCCTCTCTGTCAAACCTATGATGTGGGTATACTCACTACCATTTTACAGATTCAGATACAAGATGGACTCATATGAGTGAAGGAATTTGGAAAAGGTCCCACACTAATAAATGGCAGAACTAAGACTGAACCTAATCTGTCTAGTGTCGGATCATGAGCTTCTTCTTTTAAACCACTGTTTGTACTCCACAAAACTGATAAAATAATACTCTTCATAGAGAATTTCTATGATGGATACCACAGAGACTAGTAACGTGCATGTGAAGACCTGCTCTCAAACCACATACTGGCTATGTGACTTTAAGCAAGTCTCTTGACCGCTCCTCACCTCAGTTTTCTCACTTGTAATATGGAGATAGCCTGGTATGAGGACTGAGATAATGCAATGCTTTGTAATGTTATTAGCAAATATAAGTGGGTATATTTGCCTCTACTCCTCTTTGGAAGGCTGTATGTTGGGGAAGTAGTCAAGGTAAGAATTACCCAGTCAGGCCATGGTACTCTCCAAGGAGGAGAGTAATTCAAATACCCATGTGAAGCAGACCCACAAACCTCTAGTCCCTGCAGAGCAAACTTCTCGTACTGAGGCAAGTAATATCACCCAGATGATTGAGAATAGGGGAAACTTTTCCACTTGAGAAATAAAATTGTGCAAAAGCATGGAAAATAATGAAAGAAAAAGGGTTTTTCTCAATGCCTACTGTTGAATGAATGGGCAAGTGTGGTTCTACTTTTCAAAGGAAGTGTATACTATTCCTCCCCAAAATAGTTAATACTACTAATAGTTAATACTATTTCTCTCTCCGACAATACTAAACATCCCTTCAGGAAAATACTTCAATGAGTGTGTGAGAGTGGGTGTGTGTGTGTGTGTGTGTGTGTGTGTGTGTGTGTGTGTGTGTGACATGTGTGTAGCAGATGGAGGGGAAATACATGAATGTTTGAGTGAATAGACTGATCACTACATTTTGGTCAACCTGGAAATCTCATGGCTCATCCTGAAAGAAGCTACTAGGGGGGCCCAAAATAAACCGGAATTATTTTTTTGAGGGTGTGTCCCTTATAGTACAGACTTTCCCTGCTAGGTAAGTGTTCTTGGAACCTATCAGCATCAGCGTAGCAGCTAGTGCTGTTGTGAGATGCTGCCTTCAGCTTCAGTGAATTTTTTTTGAAGATTCTTTTAGTGTGTTTATCCATTTTATGATGGGTGATTTACGAGTACACCTGCCCACACCACACTGAGTGTTCAGCAGTTTTTGATCAAAAACGGTATGACCTCCATGTTCCACCCTCCCTATTCACCCAATCTCACCCCAAGCTACATTTTTTTGTTTGTTTCCTTGGATGAAAAAAGTCCTCAAAGGAAAATGTTTTGCTGATGTGGAAGAAGTGAAACAAAAAAAAGTAGAAAACACTAAAACCATTTTGAGCAGTGAAAAATGACTCAATAGGTGTATTGCATCAAATGGAGAGTACTTTGAAGATGACTAAAGTTTAAACATGTGAGAATGAATGCACAATTTTTTATAAATAAATTCCATTTTGAGGAAGCCCCCTTTGTATGTATTTTTCATTTGCTTGTACATTTGTTTTATTAATTCCTTTTATTTTAGTCAGCACATTTCTGGAACAAAGCTCTGAGATTATCTTTTCCCTCATTTACAGAGAGAAAATAAAGACTCACAACAAGAGACTTGTGTATAACAGTCAATGCACCATTTTGAGATTACTTACAATGTGACAAAGAATAACATAAACATTTGACTAAGTGTAATTCCTTCAGTCCTGAAACTAACTCCAAGAAGTATCAGTTGTTACTATACCCATTTTACAGATGAGGAATTTACAGCAAAGGAGTTAAGTAACTTGCCCAAAGGTTGTTACTTTTCATAGCTAGTTAGTGGTTGAATTAGGATTGAAACCAAGCCAATACTAGGTATTCCCACAATTCCAGCATTGAAACAGATATGGCAAAGCAACATAACCAAAGCCCCCTTACTTCATTTGAATTTTATGCACAATCTTCATAATCACTCAGCATAATCAATGAGTCCAAGAACCGCCATCTTTGCCGTTGGACAATTATTAATTACATAAGAAAGTAACTTCAAAAATAGAAAGTTGGGGATTGACGTTCTCTTGGTGGGTTTGAATTTTCTTGCTGCTGTGGATTACCAGTCTACCTTGGACATATACTTAGCCTCTCCATATCTCACAACCACCATCTGCCAAATAGGAATAACAATAGGACCTACCCTGTAGGGTCACTGTAAAAATTAAAGAATGTAATACATAGCATTGATAAAATAGTGCCTAGATCACAGGAACACCTCAGTGTCCAGTACAGTTATCCTTTGTTGTCCTTGAAAAGAAATAAGGAAATGGGGCAAATTACATTTCCTCACAAGTATCTAATCCAGTTGTGGAGAATCAGACAAAGAAATTCAATTTGCATTGATTTCAAAGCTGTGTATTCCCTCTGTGACCTGTATTAGGCCGAAGATGGTTTGACTCACTTATACTCATCACCACAGCCTGGGCTCAGGCCAGTAAGCATAACCAAAACTGCCTCCCTAGTCCTCTGTGGAGAATACACAATTCCAGATCTTCTAGCTTCACTTTGGCCAATGCTGGTCTTTTAGGTTCCCCTTCTTTCTCTTCAACCTCCAGCAACCAGGCAGTCTTTAGAAAGTTTTAACAAGACAGCACCAGGTGACTTCAATTCCCCTCTATCCACTGCTAACTTCAGCATAGCCCAGACATGCTTCATATGGAAGCTTGACTCATGCTTTCCTAAGCACAATACCACTATGTGAAGAGTGAACTTTTCACTGGGATCTGGGGCACAGGAGAGGGGAGAACTCCACAGCACTCAACATCCAAAAACTCTACATAGGGCATGAGAGTTTGCTAAGCACTTTCCCTTCCACTTTCTTACTTGGTCTTCATGCCAACTCTGGGAGGTATTCAAGGTATAGATTTTTATCCTAATCTTGCAAAAGAGAAAGTTGCACTTCAGAGAGGAGACATATTTTTCTCACGGTAATTCACATTGTAAGTAATTAAACTGAATGAAACTTAAGACTGCTTGTGCTAATATTACACCTTTTCTGTCATGCAGCCAATCAGTTGGCCGGTGAGACTATTCATGAGAATATTAACTGACTTCCCAGTGTTTTGGACACATGCAGATAGAAAGCATAGACCTGCCCTCAAGGAGCCCTCACAGACCAGCTGAGGAAATGGATGAGTAACTCAATGATAACAATTAAGTCCTCTAATTATCTAATAAATCATTTCGATAATTTACCTCCAAAATCTACTATAGTTCATATGCTACTCTAAAATACTATGACATGCAGGAATAATATTCAAAATAATTAGCAAACGGCATGGCTTGGGCACCAGCCATAAACAGATGCTGGCTATAAACAAATCTGCTAAGAAGCAGCTGCAAAGGCACAGTGCCTTCGTTCAGTTGGTCAAGGGAAATATAGTGTGCGCCATGCTAAAAACAAAAAAATGGAAGTGTGGATGAGCATGGAGGAAGGTGTGTGTGAGGGTATCCTCTCAGATATGATGGTCATGGAACCTTTCTTAGAAGTGCTATGTAATAAATCTTTAAAAAATAACACAGAAAGGTTTCTGGGCAAGATGGCAAAGGGACAAGTCGAACTATGATAATCTCCGCAAATGGTGGCTGGTGCAGCTGGTTCCACACAATGCCGCCACCGCTGCCTACATGAAGGGTGGCTGCTACAGCCAGTCCCACACAACGTGCTGCCACTACTGCCACTGTTGTCTCCACAGAGGGTGGCTACTGCAGCCGATCCCATGCACTGCACTGCCCCATGGAGTTCCCAACTCCCTCCCCTGCCCCAGGCCACTTGTGGCATGCTGACCTGCAGCACCCAGCTGTCTCATGCTCCGTGGTGGGGCTGGAGATCAGCAGGAGCCCGGTGTCTGATCAGTGGAGAGGGAGAATCCAGGAGGGTCAGGGAGGTGGCCCATGCCGTAAAGAGGCACCCACTGCAGTCATTTTCTCTGTCCCAGGACCAGGCAGAGACAGTATCACCTGCCCAGTTCCAGCTCTGGAAAGCTCTGCTCTGCCTCCAAATTGGGACCTAAGGGAGCAAACTTATACCCCCAGTGCATGGACAGATCACAAGGCATGGGAAGGGGGTTCCAGGGTACCCATACACCTGTCAGTGGGTACTGGGATCTGCAGATAGATTTTGAATCACAGCTCCCCACTCAATTAAATCTCAAAACAGCAAAAAAGTATAGCCCCAACCCACAATCCAGCCTCAGAATTTAACAAAGATAGAGGATTCACATAAAGAAGTAGAGGAGATTGAGCAAACAGAAGTAAAAGCAATGCTGCCATCCCTGAAAACAGAATTAAAGAAGAGAAGGAAAAAAGTGGGGAGAAAAATCTGCACAAATGAAGAAAAAATAAAAGAAGAATACGAGTTTCACATAGACCCCTGGGAGATCAGACACTGAGTAAACAGACTTTGGAATGCAAACAATGAAGAGCTCCCAGAATGGCTGAAAATTATTCAAGAAAACTTCCCTCATCTCATCAGTGATGTGAAAATTCAAACACAAGAGATCCGGAGAACCCTTGCAAGACAAAAAATGAGAAGACCAACTCCCAGACATATAATAATTTGCCTAAACAAAATAGGTATAAAAGAAAAAATCCTAAAGGCAGCAAGAGAAAAAGGTCAGACTACCTACCAGGTCCAATAAGAATACCAACAGACTTATCTGCAGAAACACTTTAGGCCAGGAGAGCATGGAGCCCAATCTTCAAAGTTCTCAAAGATAAACAATTTCAACCAAGAATAACCTACCCAGCTAAGCTGAGCTTCATCAGTGAAGGAGAAGTAAAATCTTTCCCAAACATTCAATCCCTAAGATCTTATGCTGCCTCTAGATCACCTCTACAAGAAACACTTAAGAAAGTATTAAACACAGAAGAAAAGGGAAAAAGAATGACAATGTTCTTCACAAGAGTGTAGGAAAAAGATTGAAAACACACATGAATCAGCCCAAAAATCAAAAGAAAGACAACAAACAAGAACAACAACTCTATAAGAACCTTATGACAGGGATAAACTCTCACATTTGAATAATTAACCTGAATGTGAATGAACTAAATGCACCACTGAAAAGACATAGAATGGCAAAATGGATAAAATATCATGAGGCAACAATATATTGTCTCCAAGAGACACATCTCACCAGAAAGGACACTCATAGACTCAAAGTAAGAAGATGGGAAGCAAAATTTCAGGCGAACGGAACAAAAAAGAAAGCTGGAGTGGCAATTTTAATATCAGACAAAATACCCTTTAAGTTATCAAAAATTTAAAAAGACACAGAAGGTCACCACATAATGATAAAAGGTTCAATCCATCAACAAGAAATATTCATCCTAAACATATATGTACCCAACATAGGAGCACCAACTTTCATAAAGCAGCTTCTAGGCAAGCCTAAAAAAGATATTGACCCTAACACTATCATAGCTGGGAATTTTAAAATTCCACTCACAACCCTAGACAGATGATCAGGACAAAAAATTAGCAAGGAGATCTGGAACCTCAGTATGACTCCTGACCAAATGTACTTAATTGATACCTATAGAACACTCCACCCAACAACCATAGAATATACATTCTACTCATCACCGCATGGAACGTACTTAAGATAGACCACATATCTGGCCATAAATCAAACAAACAAATTTAATAAAATTGAAATTTTGCCATGCACCTTCCCAGACCACAGTGGAATAAAAGTAAATATCAACACCAACAAAGCTCCCCCAAAACCCACAGAAACATGGACACTAAACAGCATGATGCTAAGCAACTTCTGGGTCACCATGGAAATCAAAACAGAGATTAAAAGATACATGGAAACAGATGAAAATGAAGAAACATCTTACCAAAATCTCTGGGATGCCATGAAAGCAGTAATAAGAGGGGAATTCACATCTCCACATGAAGAAAATGGAAAAACCAGAAGTTAACAGCCTAACAAGCTACCTAAGGAGGCTGGAAATGCAAGACCATAAAAACCCTAACTTCAGCAGAAGAATCCATATCTCCAAAATAAAAACCCAAATCCGGGACATAGAAGACAAAAAGATAATACAAAAAAAAAAAATCAATGGAACAAAAAGCTGGTTCTTTGAAAGGATAAAGAAGATTGATGGTCCCCTAGTTAGACTGACCAAGAAAAAGAGAGAAAAAGCTCAAATAAACACAATCAGAAACACAAAAGATGAGGTCAAATCTGACCCTGAAGAAATACAAAAGATTATCAGAGACTATTATGTACACTTGTATGGAAACAAACTTGAAAACCTAAAGGAAATGGAGGACTTTCTGATATCACACAACCTCCCTGGGTTGAAACAAGAAGAAATTGAGACCCTAAACAATAATAATAACAATCAAGGAAATTGACTATGTCATAAGAAAACTACCTACAAAAAAAGCCCTGGACCAGATGACTTTCCAGCAGAATTCTACAAAACATACAAGGAAGAACTGATACCAGTCCTACTGAAAGTATTCCAGGTGATTGAGAAAGATGGAACTCTCCCCAAATCATTTTATGAAGCTAATATCACATTGATACCCAAGCCAGGTAAAAACCCAACAAAGAAAGAGAACTACAGGCCAATATCCTTGATGAACATAGATGCTAAAATTCTCAACAAGATCCTAGAAACCAAATTTAGCAACACATTTCCAAAATCATCCACCACGACCAAGTAGGCTTCATCCCTGGGATGCAGGACTGGTTCAACATTCTTAAGACCATAAATGTAATTAAATACATCAACAGACATAAAAACAAAAACCACGTGATTATATCATTAGATCCAGAAAAAGCTTTTGATAAAATCCAACACCCCTTTTTGATAAAAACCCATGAACATCTAGGCATAGATGGAACATACCTCAAAATAATAAGAGCCATCTATAAGAAATTCATAGCCAGCATATTGCTGAACAGGCAGAAACTGGAACCATTTCCCCTGAAAACTGCAACAAGACAAGGATGCCAACTCCCACCCCTCCTGTTCAACATAGTTTTGGAAGTCCTAACTAGAGCAATCAGAGAAGTGAAGGTGATCAGTGGTATCCAAATAGGAAAAGAGGAAGTCAAGTAATCTCTCTTTGCAGACAACATGATTCTATACCTTGAAAACCCAGGAGAATCTGTCTAAAACCTCCTCCTGACACTGATAAAGGGCTTTGGCAAAGTCCCAGGGTATAAAATAAATGTGCAAAAGTCAATTAAATTTCTATACACCAATAATAAACAAACAGAACCCCAAATAAAAGCACAATTCCATTCACAATCCACAGAAAAAAATGAAATACCTTGGCATCTTCCTAACCAGAGATGCGAAAGACCTTTACAATAAAAACTACAAAACACTGCTCAAATAAATCAATGATGACACAAACAAGTGGAAAAATATTCCATACTCATGGACTGGAAAAATCATCATTGTTAAAATGTCCATTCCACCTAAGGCAATCTACAGATTTACTGCAATACCCATCAAATTACCGGCAACATTCTTCTCTGACCTAGAAACAACAATACAGGAATTCATATGGAAACATAAATGACCAAGTATAGCCAAAGCAATCCACAGCAAAGAAAAAAAAAGAACAGAAGGTATCATACTTCCAGACTTTAAACTTTATTATAAAGCTACAATAATCAAAACAGCCTGGTATTGGTACAAGAACAGGCATATAGATCAATGTTTCCAGAAGCAAAACCTCAATTTCTCAACCAACTCATCTTCGACAAAGCCTCCACCACCAACCCAACCACTGGCAAGATGAGAACCTATTCAGTAAATGGTGCTGGGAAAATTGACTGACCACATGCAGAAGATTGAAACAGGACCCCTACCTGTCCCCATACACAAAAATCAACTCTAAATGGATCAGAGATCTAAACATAAAACCTCAAACTATAAGAACATTAGAAAATGCAGGAGACACTCTTATGGAAATTGGAACTGGCAACTAATTCCTGACCAAAACCCAAAGTGCCCGTGCCATAAGAGATAAGGTAGACAAGTGGGACCTCATCAAACTGACAAGCTTCTGCAAAGCCAAAAAAACCATCCAGAGAACAGGGAGACAGACCACAGACTGGGAAAAAATATTTGCCAACTCCATGTCTGACAAAGGCCTAACATCTAGAATCTACAAGGAACCCAAACATGCTAAAAAGAAAAAAACAAACAGCCCCATTACAAAGTGGGCAAAACATATGAATAGACAATTCTCAAAAGAAGACATATGAGCAGCCAACAGATACATAAAAAAATGTTCAACCTCACTAGTCATCAAGAAGATGCAAATTAAAACTACACTGAGATACTACCTAACTCCAGTCAGAATGACCATCATCGATAATGCAAAAAGTAACAGATGCTGGAGAGGTTATGACGAAAAGGGAACACTTCTACACTGTTGGTGGGAGTGCAAACTAGTACAGCCTCTATGGAAAATAGTGTGGTGATTCCTAAAATTTCTAAAAATTGACCTTCCATATGACCCGCAATCCCCCTACTGAGAATATACCCTGAAGAACTCAAATCACTCTATGAAAAAGATACCTGCACACATATGTTCATCACAGCATTGTTCACAATAGCAAGAACATAGAACCAGCCACATGCTGCCCATAAAAGAGGACTGGATTAAAAAAAATGTGATACATATACACAATGGAATACTACGCAGGCATAAAGGAGAACAAAATCATGAATTTTGCAGCAACCTGGATGGAATTTGAGTCTATAATACTGAGTGATCTTTCACAGAAACAAAGAACTGAGTATTACATGTTCTCACTCATAAGTGGACCTTGAACAACCACTGCAATACTATAAATACTATTTTAAAAAAATGACTATAGCGGGAAACTGTAGGGGGGGTAGGGAGGCAGGATTGTTAGTAGTGAAAATCTGCCTGGGGAAGGGGGACTCATCTCATCAACAAGGGTACCTGCACAGTGAATATTTGTATACCTAACCCTGAAATGTACCCCACAATTTTAAAATTAAAAAAATTTTTAAACTTAAAAAAACAATAAAAATAATACAGAAATTTGCCATGTGGATAAGGCAGACTTCATTCTAGGGAACTGAATGTGCAAAGACTCAGCGGCATCTAAATGTTGTCTTTAAACTTTTTACTTAAAACATTTGAATTACTAACGTCCTTAGGAATTGCCTATTTGGTAAGTAGGATACTGAGATAGGGAAATGAAGAGATTTGCCCAGTCACACAGTCAGTTGATACAGCATCAAGACTTAGACACACACTCAACCAAAGCTACTTCCAGTCTGCTATGCTGAATAGACAGTGACATATTGGTTGATGGTGCAGCTGACTTGCCCTAGTCCATCAATCAGAGGAGTTCTCATCTGTCTTGCCACGCCACTCACTTGATAAAGTCTTTTAGCTTTTTTATTATTTGTTGTCTAAGGAAAAGTGAGATGGAATGGAAAAGAACACCCATAAAGATCTGCAGACAAGTTGGGAAACTTTGACTCTAAAGTAATGCATTTAATTGAATGGCTGACCCACTGTGTTGGGTCAGAGCCACTTTGTTACTTTGGAAGAGATTATAGAGTCATGTGGGACTTTTGGACTGGAGTTAGCATGCCAGATGAATCACAAGAGGAGGAGGAGGAGGTTAGCAGCAGTGAAGGAGTGTGTAATCAGAGTGGGAAGCAGGGATCCCGTGGGGAAGTGGACACTCAGCTTCCTCAGATATGGCTAGTCCTAGCCAATATTCCACTAATTGGCTGGTCTTACTTGTACAGACATTTAAGGAAATGAGAATGATCTCACCTGAGGCAAACCCCCATGTTCCCTCTGGCCTCCAAACCACAGCCTTCACCAGCAACTCTTAAATTAAAATTGTAAACAAGCAACAACAAAATCAGTCTTTGGCAGGAAACCTTGTGCAGAGGTGGTGTTTACACGCATTCATTTGCACTCTACATGGAAAAAAGTGCTTACAATACCAAGAAGAATGCAGTCATGAGAGATCAGATGCCAAGAGGTATAGCCTCTGCCAAGCAGGAGGATAAGTAGCTATTAATTTCCATAAATATCCTCTGCTATAATGTCTGGTGTGGTTTGGTTGCTCAGCTTTGACTGTGTCGACCATCTGCCCGGAAAGCAGGCACAGTGGCCTCAGATAGGTATTTCTTCTCTCCATGTCCCCGATGTGTGCAATGGATGTGTTGGACATAATAATCCAGTTTCTTTTTTAGTTTCTATGGGTACAAGAGGAAGAATTTAATTATAAAGCACAACATGTTAAACATTTATTTGCTCCTCTATGACTTCATTCATTCAGTAAACATATGCTGTGCTTCTACAATACTCAAGGCTCTGTGCTAGGCACAGAAAAAGCAAATGTGATCACTGACTACAGGAAGCCCACCATCTAGAAGAAAAATCTAGATGTACACATACAAAATTATACCATGTAGAAACAATGGATGTCCTAACAGATTTACAAATGAGTTACTGCATAAAGCATTTTTTTGTGGAAAAAGTACAGTGTAAGCAAAGCTTGAGGTACTGGGAAGCACATGGTGAATAGAGACCCATTTCCCTCAAATAGAGGCCACCAAAGGGCCAGGCATGGAAAATAAGTCCTTGTCTGGACCCTCCTCACTCAAATGCCAACATACATCTTAAAATGCTACGTAGTTTTTTTGAACGAAATACCTTTTACAAGTAGCCACTTCTAAAGATACATAAATAAAGCTAATCATCTCTATGTTACCAGAATATACTTCTATGATAGTCGTTACCTTAATACATAATCATCTTCTTGTCTGTCAGCTCCACTAACATATATTCTGTCTTGAGGGCCAGCCTAGTCTTATCTGTCTTTATTTTCCTTGTGATTGGCTAAAGTCACTTGTAGTAGACATGAATTAATGATTGTAGAACACTAGGAGGGTTGGGAGAGAGCTTTGGGTGTGGGACATTTCCAGAAAAAGCCATATTTATCATCCAGCTTTCTGTCTTCCAGCATGTCATCCAGCATGCTTTCATGTCTTGTTTAAATATTCACAAATAATTACAACTATATATTGATTATATACCATATACAAATATAATTCACATGTCATACGACATGTATTGCACACTATTCTAATATTTTATTATCTAACCCAAGAGTAAAATGTGGTAGTCTTAGGAAAGGCAAGAAGCATGGAAACATTCACTACTGGTTGAAAGACACAGCTTCGTGCTACTGAAATATGCTTTGGCTAAAAGTGCAGAATTAAAAACTTCCAAAACAACCAACATTTGAATCAGCCAAAACAGTTTAAAAGTTCAAATGAGCTGTTTTATGGCATGACTATTTATGGACTTTCTTGCTGTCTGGGGAGGGTCACTTAAACAGAGAGTCCTAAAATGCTGGAGCCACAGCGACCTAGGGTTGACCTAACCTTGTTTTGCCTTTTTTCCAGATAAGGAAACTGAGGCCCACAGCAATAACAACAACTGTGGGATGATATCACTTAGTATAAAAAAGATAAGTGAATAATTGGGACCTCCACACTTAGTAGTTAATTTTAAAAATCACTTCTAATGATCTTCACAGAACAAAGAAATATATTTTCCATATTCAAATATGGTAGTGATTTCTATAAAAAAGGGTGTCCCAATCCAATAGAGCATAAAATATAGTTTAAATATCATCATGCCTTATTCCTGAACAGTAATGTGTAATGGAAAGAACTATGGAGCACAGTGTTGTAATCTAAATGCTTCCCAGGTGTGCTCCCTTGGGGACGTTACATTACTTCTCTCAACCTCAGTTTCTTCATCTGTAAGCAGTAGATACTTGTGTCTATCATACTCAGTGGTCGCGAAGATGTAATGAGATAGCATTCTTAAAGGACCCTGCGCGACACCTAATGTAGACTTAATAAGGGTGGGGGGCACTCGGGTTACAGTTGGCTACAGGTGAGGTGATGTTTCATTTCCCCCCACTATCACAAACTGCTCTGTGCCGCCACAAAACTAGACATCCCTCAGGCATGGGTGAAGTGCTACTTCCTCACTCCCTTAAATGCCCCTTTGTGCCCTGCGGATACTCCATGCATGCTAACCACCAAACGAATGGATGACTCAGAGCTTGGAAACAATCCACTCCAGGCTGGAAAGCAAAGGCGCAGCTTATGGCTCAAAGATTAAGTTGTTACCTTTTAAAATTAGTATTACTTTTCTTTAAAGAAATGGGGACACCCTTTCAGCACTGAGGGAAAACCTCAGAAACTGTTCCTCCAGAAGATCCAGCTGAGAAGTCCCGCGCCACTTAAGCGGGGCATGAACAATGTCAGAGCCGCTCCCCTGTAGGGCACTGGGGCTGAAACAAAGATGCCTCCGGGCAGCTGGGAAAAGCTGGCTCCCACATAAGAAAACCAGGACTGATCTGTGCTCCCAGGATGGGCCCCACCTGCCGAGAACTAATCCTGGGTTATCGCCTTGCTGGCCCAGAGTAAACCCGAGACGCCCCAGGCTTTTGAAGGGCTTTATCTCCTCTTTCCAGGAACTCGGCTCAGCCCCTGGGCTATCCCTGAGGTGCCACTGAGCAGCTGCCGCCCAGATCCCGGGCATGCCCGGGTCGCGTTTCCAGCTCACCCGGGTAGAGCGCCGGAGCTAGGGCTGCCCATCCTGCGTGCTCTCGCCCGCCGGGATCCCGGCTCACAATAAGAGCACGCGTTTTGGGGAGCAAAGCAAGAATCATACTTCACTAACAACTCCTGTGATTGAAGGGGCAGGAGGCGCGGGGGGAGGGGGGGAATTCCTACTTTCGCCATAAATTGTATGCAAATACGTTCCTTCCCTGGCCGAGAGCCAGCAGCGAGTGCGTCTTTCATGAGCTAACCCTGTTCCGCTGGGAGGGCTGTTCCTTTAATTCGCCAACTGAAAAAGTGGGAAAGGATGTCTGGAGGCGAGGCGTCCCGTTACAGAGGAAGGAGCTCGCTATATAAGCCAGCCAAAGCTGGCTGCTCTGGCCACAGCCTGCCTACTGTCACCCGCCTCTCCCGCGCGCAGACACGCGTCCCCGCCCCTGGTCTGCACAAAGCGCGGCTGGGGGAGCCCTGGGGGCCACGCACGTGGGGACCCGCCGCCGCTCAGGGCCAGGTGCTTCTTCCATGGATCTGGGTCACTCAAGGACCTAGTCTTTCCCACTGCGGAAAGGTGAGTCCCTTTCACCCCATCACCAGAGATTCTCAGGGTGTTGTACTCCTGCATGCCTGTGTACCAATGGGTTGTGGTTTTATAATTACATAGCTTTGCTTGGTTTTTCCCGCTGGTCAAAGGGAGTGTGTGTTGGTTATGATCGGATGCACCTTGACTGTTCTTTTCTTGCCTTCCCAACCCTACCCCCTCAGGTCTTGTTTTTTGTCTTTTTTAGTTCTATGAATAGTCACACTTGGAAGGAACTTTTTGTAGAGTTTTTACCTCTGAGGTTCTGTAGAGGAAAAGTAAAAATTTTCTCTTAACCCCCGGTCTAGCTGATTCACCTGTGGATTTTTTTTTTTTTTTAATTTGAGGGTCAGGGAAGTAGAGTTATAAAGTGGAGTTTGTTCACAGTCTGACCCTGGGATGAGCTGGGGGGAGACTGATAGAGGATTGTAAGGAGAACAACACCTTTTCACATCAAAACATCCCTTACAGTTTACAAAGTGTTTTGTACCCATTCCCTCCTTTGAGCTTTACAACATGTACCCTGTGGTGAGAAATGAAAAGAGATGAGGGTTGGGACAGAAGAGAGGAGGTAACTTCCAGGGCCAGATGAAAAACCACAACTAGGTGACAATGGCAGGCACCAGCTTCATTTCCTAAGGGTGGGGGACTTGGTGTGCATACTTCCTGATCCCTAATCCTCAGGTGGGGGTTACACATGCATGTCTGGGGTGCTTAGAGCTAGTGGTATCCCACATCGCTCTAGAACCACCTCTCATCACAGAAAGTCCCAAGAAACAACCTCCCCCAGGTACTGGAAAGCCTACCTCCCCTGGTGGACTTTGGAAAAAACAAAGGGGTTCCTCTCACCCATCAGGGTTGTAAGGGAATTAAGCACTCAGGTTTTGAAGCCAGAGGTAACTTTGATATTCCCCGCCACCACCACCACGCAAGTGACCCGAAAAAAATTCGTAACCTCCTGGAGCCTCAGTTTTCACTTCTCTAAGATGGGGACAGTAACTTCTGTTGTCGTTATTAGGGAAAAATAAAGTATAAAGAGTTTGGCAGTGAGTGCTCAATAACTGAATGTTTGGATAATCACTGTCATTGCCTAAAACTGCCATCACTGTGGAAGTTAAAAGAGAAGTTAGCCAACCTTGGATGGTTTCCTATGCGTTCCTCAGCCGGCCACAAGCCCTCACCTTCCACTCTTCCCCTTGCTTACCTGGCTCCCTTGCCTTTCCACAGACACTTCAGGTGTGCCCCAGCTAGACCTGAATGTCTCCCTCTTCTCAGCCCCCAGATAGCTACACAGCAAGCTTCCTCATCTCCCTCATGTCTTTGTCAAATGTCACCTTCTCAATGAAGCTTAGGTTGGCCACCCTATTTAAAATTTTACATTACCCCATCTCCACAATATAATAAGGAGTAAGGCAAACCATGTTCCTGACCTCAGAGAATTTGTAGTTTATATGAGGGAGAGTTGTTTAGATTAATTGTTGCCCAGAGAGCTAAGAGAAATTTTAGCTAAGTCACCTTAGGTAGACAAGAGAAG